>NC_090621.1:3479739-3522241 GCF_004359215.1 Bremia lactucae | reverse complement strand
CACGTCCATAAATGACGCTTTTCCCTCATGGGATTCGCTGAAACAGCAAATGACCAGCATGTTTGCACCGCCTGATCAGGCTTTTCGCATGCGAGCACGGCTCCTAGCGACTCGACAGGGTAAAAGAACCCTAGGAGACTTTGTCCAGGAGTTGAGATTTCTCATTGCATCTACGCATCAAGACCCGGTGCAAGAAGCAATTGTAGGAACCATCTTTATGGGGGGTCTCAATGAAGGCGCGTTGCCCGGACGGAATTAATCCGATCTCATCCTGCTACTTATGAAGAGGCAGTTGCCATAGCGCTACGCACCGAGTTCGACTTTAAGTCTGCTCGCGTTAGCACGCCTATTTACCAAACAAGCTCTTCGAGCACATGGGTACCATCTAATAGACCGGAACCCATGGATCTAAGCCTTGTTGAGGAAGGAGAAGAGGCACTTCAAGCTGTGGAACAGCATGAAATCATTAGATGTTTTATGTGCGGAAGCAAGAAAAATTTACGTCTGGCCTGTCCCCAACTAAATACTCGTTAAGCTCGAACGAGCACCAATTCCGACATATACCAGAAATCTGGTACGGTGCGAAAAACGTCGGTACCCAGTAACCGGGGAAGACCTAGGCTCTATTAAAACTCTCGGAGGTGAGAGTAGACATGACCTAACCCCAATTAGCTCTTTGCGTAATGGCACGGGACGTGAGTACAAGCCTGGCTTGTTAGTCGCTCAAGCGACTGTGAATGGACTTTGATAAGCCATGGTCAGTTTTAATTTGCTCAGGAGCGTCTTGCAATTATGCTCGACGTCTTTGATTGTAAGAAGTCAACAATACGTTTAGGACTTAAAGCGCATGAAAGTAATTCAATCACTGTTCGCGTAGCGACTGGGGCTCGTGTCACTCTTCCTAGAGTTCCTTTGAACTTACGCATAAAGTTTCTTGGCTTTGACAGTATGCAACGTGGTCTCGTCCTTGATTGGATTCGAGATATGATCTCATCCTTGGTATGGCCTGGCTTGAACGCCAAGAGCCATGGATCGATTGAAGGTCTAAAACCTTAAGCGTCACACGCAATGTTCCTAGCAAAGTTTCGAAGAGTAATGAGCCCACCTTTGCTAGGCAACAAGAAACGCTATTGGTGCGAATGACTGACTAAATCTGTCAGTGGGTTAGACATTGGAATGTCTAAGTTAATAAACCCAATGTTGAAAACATTAAGTTTGAGCCCGCAACAGAATTAAGTGGAACGGCACGTATTCCGTCGAGTGACACTCGTTGTAAAAACGCCTCAATGAATGCTGAAAGCTGTTGGCCTTAGACCGAGTCATCAAGGGTGTAATATCCCTGAGAAACGTGGAGTGGCAAGTCTAAGTCCACCGAGTTTGTTCGGCCGAGGTGGCACCATACTGAGTGTCAGCAGTGACACTATTGGCGGTTCGCTAGGGCATTTCGTGTCAAACTCTTCTAATGCACGTGAAGTGACATGTGGACAAGGAAGCTGAGTTTTCTAACTCCTTGTCGGATGTCGAAGTAGACACCAGCTCTGGTATAGATCTTATACAGGCTGAAAATTTGAAGACGTGAATGTGCCGGCCTCTAAGAGGCGTATTGTCTCTACTCCAAGGCAGGCGAGATGCAAAGTATCTATACCCTCACAAAGTGATACGAGTAAGGAATAGAATATGCTTGTAAATGGTGTAACCGGTAAAATCGAGGGCGAATTGAGCCTTGCGGCAATCCCTTCGTAACATGCTCTTCTGGAGAAAGACAAAATGTCTAGTGATGAGTGCGGTCGAGCCTTAAAGGCTGGCGGCTTCTTGAGACGGTGGTCAGTCGACCAACGATTAAGTTAAACTCATCGTCACTTCTGGACGAAGTTGTCCTGGATGACACAGAAGCTGCACTTAGTGCGCGGAGTGGATCATCAATCCTTAAAGATCCGCAGATCCATTTTATTCCTTGATTAAGAATTTTAAGATGTGATCTGTCAAATATACCATCTGTTTACCCCCGGATAGAGGTGTCCGTCATGAAATTGACTTAATCCCTGGAAACAAATACTCTGTCACACGACAGTGGCCTTTACCAAGGAAACAGTGTGACAACATTGACAATTTTTCCGAGCTAGGCACGAGGCTGGAATGGTACGACAAAGCAAATCTCCCCGTTCGACACCGACATTTTGAGTCAGAAAGCCAAATGGCAAATGGCACATTGTACTGCTTATAATAAGCTTTTCTTATGCTGTCACTATACCTGCACAAACCCCCATTCCTAGAAAGGATGTTCTCCAGAACATTGTGGTGGGATGTACAATGTACAGTGCACTTGACGTAGTCGATGGTTATTACCAACTGCTCATGCGAGCTAGCGATATTTCGCTTACAGCGCAACTCAGGCAGTATGCCATGGGAGTGGTTGGTTATGCAACAAGGGATTTCCAACGCCCCGGCGACATTTAATCGTCTAGTGACGCAACTGTTCCGCCCTCATTGAGGTTATGCACAGACTTATTTTGATGAATTTTTTGTCCATAGTCGTGCGGGGCAGGGTCGGTAGGATGTGAAAAATTATATAGACCATTTCGAGTAGTGCTCGAGTGTATGCGCACAGATAAATTGTATGCTAATGCATCTAAATGCATTTTTGGTCACACGGCCAGGACGTCGGAGGAGCTCGCTGCTCGCGATATTCTTCATGAGCAATACCTTACGCCAAAGGAAATGACGCGAAGAATCTAACGCATTTGCGTGATCAGGCCCGTGGGGCTTCGGTGACTTCAATGAGGGAAATTCCGATCGTTTGTTTCGAAACGAATTAAAAGTCAAAACGAAAACGAGGTCTCATTTGAGAACTGCGTCCATCAGGCCCGCCGCCTCCGCAGTATTTGGAATAATAGAGTCTTGGACGTGGCTGATAATCGTTTGGAACGGAAGCTTCGCTTTGATTACGCCAAGCTTAAGACCAAAGGCCTGTTACGTCCGGCATTTAAGCCACAAAACGAGGAAAGGCCTAGCCGATATTTCAGTGCTTCGATTGACCGTATAACCATGGATAAAGCCGCACTGAGGCTATAGATCCACCTAATCCCACTTCTAGTGGTGAAAAGCGTCTTTGACGCAAGTTGACTCTGAGCTTGGCGATCGAAAACGTCAACGGCGTACGGGCAATCTTGCTGAAGAGGTACCTCAAACTCCCAAGAGCTTTCAAAAGAGGGGTACCCCTGCCACTTCACCAGATACTGGTATTGGCCCTTACGACGACGTCGCTTTAAAAGTTTCTCCACGTGAAACTGAAGGTACCCTCGCGCATTAAGCATCGCGGGAGGGGGCCGAAATCTGGATGGAAGCATTTGATGCTCAAGAGCACGAAGTGCAACTTCTTCGTGAGAGCCTTGCTCGGGTGAGGGCACTTTTGAGGCGGTTCAAAACCTTCTTTCGATGCTAGAACATCAGCAACCTCGTTTAGAGGGCCATTTGGACATCCTGGTGAGGATGCAGAAATCTGCGGCTTAACCGCCTGTCTCGGCGCAACCGCGTTAAGTCCATGTGGGAAGGATCCCGATATGGCTTAAGCAAGCCGACGTAGAACACTGGGTGTGTACGCAGCTTGCTAGGAAGGTTAAGCGTGTAAGCTAGGGTCTTCTTGGCCATGACCGTAAATTGTCCAATAAAGCGCGGGCGCAATTTGGTCTTGAAGATCGCGAAAACCAAGTTAATAGGTTAATTCTTAGCTTTTAATTAAAGGTAATCTCCGACCACATAAGCATTAATACAGCTTCTGCTTTTGGCATATGCTTTTTCTTTTTGTTTGTCTTGGCTATCAGCCATCATGTCACGTACATGTCTTAAGACACTAAATTGTATTGCGATAAACTCGCTTACTTGTTTCCAAATGGTAAATAGGGCTAATATCAGCAAGCTCATCGGCTTATTCTCCCCTACCAGCCCTAAGCCACGCAGTGGTATCGTTAACGGAACGCGTGGGTGGGTGAGGCCGTTGACATAGAGCGGAGTGTAGCCTGTAGAGGCATGGACAGCGTTATTTAACGCAAATTATCCCACTGGAAGCATTGAGCTCCAGTGCTTTGGTGTTGGAACACACACACTGCGTAAAATGTTTTTAATGACGCAATTGACACGTTCAGTTTGACCATCGGTCTGCGAATGGTCTGCAGTGGACATATCCAATCTGGTACCCAGCACTCGGAAATCGATTGCCAGAATTTACCCGTGAAACGGGGGTCCCGATCAGAAACGTTTGCCACTGGCAAACCGTGCTGTCGAAATACACGATCGATGAACAGCCTTGCTGTACCTTCACCATCAATAGTATCCGGCACGGCCGCTAAGTGTGCCATTTAGCTCAATCGGTCAACAAAGACAACTATGCCGGTGTTACTGGTCGAATCTTTCGGTGGACCGAAAACAAATCCATACTAATGGACTTCCAACACCCTATGGGTACGGACAGACTTGCCAGTGACGCAGCAGCATGCGCCGAGGGCTTAACCCGTTGGCAAGTTTCGCACGTGCGAACCTATGTGCTGACCCATTTATAAAGTTTGAGCCACCAATAAATCTGCCTTACAGAGCCGTAGGTCTTTTCTCTACCGAGATGACCACCAAGGACAGTATCGTGTGCCTCATAGAGGATTCGGTACTTCAAATCCTCATCATGAGGAACAACAACACGCGGAGGGTCCGTGATGTCTGTGCAATAAAGCAAGAGGTTGGTATCGATAGAAAATCGATGTAACCTTGCACGCAAACGTGCCGGCAATTTAATACCTGAGCCCGAGTTCTTTAAGGCTCGTAGCAGAGATACACACTGTTCATCCTTGGCGTAAGCCGAACGGATTAATTCAGGAATAGGTGACAACATAGTCGTTAAATGAGAAGCCTTATATCGCGCCCTGCGTGATAACGCATCGGCCAAAGCATTTTGCTTGCCGGGTTTATACTTCACCTCGAAGTTGTATTCCGCAAAAGAGGTTAGCCATCTGGCCATTCTCTGTGAGAGATGGGGTGACTAAGTCGCCGTGCGTAATGACGCGTGATCTGTAGTTATCACAAACGGCTTAGAGCCGAGCAGATGAACTCTGAATTTGACGAGAGCATACTTCATAGCAAGTCTCTTTGTTACGAACTGGGTAGTTTTTTTAAGCTGTCTAGACTTAAACGCAATAACACGTTCGTGCCCATCAACATCTGTTTGTAACAGAGCACTGCCAATGGCAAAATCTGATGCGTCATAGACGACACTGAAAGGCCAATTTAGATTTGGCAGTGCCAGAATCGGTGCATGGATAAGACTATCCTTAACTTCTCGAAAATCATTATTTTCGGTGCTAGTCCAGCACCATTCTGTATCGTTTTTTAGGAGATTAGATAAAGGCCTAGCCATATCGGCGTAATTTTCGCTATATTTGTGTAGACTAGTGGCGAGACCTAACCACTTACGCAAATCCTTTTGATTTCAGGAACCGGCCAATCTACTATGGCTTTTGCATTAGCGGGATCCGCTCTAAGGCCTCGCTTTCCGATAAAGCATCCTAAAAAGGAATTTCGTCTGCACCAAAAACGCATTTAGATGAATTGGCATACAATTGTTTTGTTAGCATGCACTCGAGCACTGCTCTCAAGTGGTCTAAATGGGTTTCCATATCCGACCGACCCTGTTCCGCACGACTATGGACGAAAATGTCATCGAAATAAGTTTGCTCATATCTGATGAGGGCGAAACAGTTGCGTCACTAGACAATTAAATGTTGCCAAGGCGTTGGCAAGCCCTTGTGGCATAACCAGACTCTCCCATAACATGCCGCTTGGGTGCTATCCGCTGTAAGCGGGATATCACTAGCTCGCATGAGCAATTGGTAGTAAGCATCGACTAAGTCCAATGCACTGTACATTTTACATCCCACCATATTATTCTAAAGAACATATTTTCTAGGAATGGGGGTTTGTGCTGGTATAGTAACAGCATTAAGCTTATTATAAGCATGTACAATGCGCCATTTACCATTTAGCTTTTTGACACAAAATGTCGGTGTCAAATGAGGAGATTTGCTCTCTCGTACCATTCCAGCCTCGTGCTTAGCACGGAAGAAATCGTCAATGACGTCACACTGCTCCTTTGGTAAAGGCCATTGTCTTGTGACACAGTACTTGGTTCCCGGAACCAAGTCAATTTCATGACGAACACCTCTATCCGAAGGTAAAACAGATGGTCGATTATTACATACCACATCTTGGCATTCCTTAATCAAGGAATAAAAGGGATTTGTAGGATCTTCAAGGATCGATGACCCATTTCGCGCAATAAGTGCAGCTTTTGTGTCATCCAGGACAGCTATATCTAGAAGTGACGTTGAGTTTAACTCAACCATTGGTCGAATGACCACCATTTCAGATAAGTCACTAGCCTTTAAGGCTCGACCGCACTCATCAATAGACATTTCGTCTAGCTCTAAAAGAGCATGTAACGAAGGGATTGCCGCAAGGCTAACTTCCCCCGCAATGTTACCGGTTACACCGTTTACAAGCGTATGAAATTTCTCACTCGTATCAATTTGTGAGGGTATACACGCTCGTGTCCATCCTGTCTTGGAGTGGAGACAATGCGCCTCTTAAAGGCCGGGACATTCACGTCCCCGGATTTTCCAGCCTGTATTGGTTCTATACAAGACATGGTGTCTAATTTGACATCCGACAAGGAGTTAGGTAACGCAACTTCCTTATCCAGCGAATGTATACGTGTCGCTTCACGTGTATTCGGAGGGTTTGGCCCGAAATGCCCTGGCGAACCGCCAATAGCGTCACTATCGACGCTCAGTATGGTGCCACCTCGGCCGACCACACTCGGTGGACTTAGACGTGCTACTCCGCGTGTCTCAGGGATATTGCACCGTTGAGGTCCTGGCGAACCACCAACAGTGTCACTATGACACTCAGTATGATGCCACCTCGGCCGATCATACTCGGTGGACTTGGACATGCCACTCCACGTATCTCAGGGATATTGCACCCTTGATGATTCGGCCTTAGACCAACAATGCTTTCAGCATCTAGTGATCGTTATTATAACGAGTGTCACTCGACGGAGTACGTGCTGTTCAACTTATTTCTGCTGAGTCGGACTCAGAATTAATGTTAACATTAGAGTTTATTAGCTCAGACATGCCAATGTCTAAAACACTGATAGACACATTCAATGATCCGCGCCAATAGCGCTTTTGTTGCCTAGCAAAGGTGGGTTCATGACTCTCCAAAACTTTGCTAGGAACATTGCCCGTGACACCAAAGGTCTTAGACCTCCAATCGATACATGGCTCATGGTGTTCTAACCAGGCCATACCAAGGATGATACCATATCTCGAATCCAAATCAAGGACGAGACAGCGTTATATACTGTCGAAGTCTAGAAACTTTATACCTAAGTTCAATGGAACTTTGGGAACAGTGACACGAGTCCCAGTCGCTAAGCGAACAGTGATTGGATTGTTCACCTTCATGCGCTCTAAGCGCCTCAATATATTGTTGATTTTCTTCAAGGAAAGGCGTTGAGCAAAGTTGCAAGACGCTCCTGAGTCAATTAAACTGACCACGGCTTATCAAAGCCCCTTACAGCTGCTTGAGCGACTAGCAAGTCAGGCTTGTACTCTCGCCCCGTGCCATTGACCATTGAGCACCGGGCTAATTGGGGCTAGGTTCTGTTTACTCTCACCTCCTAGAGGTTCAACAGAGCCTAGGTCATCCCCAGTATGGCGCTTCGCACCTACTGGGTATCGACGTTTTCCCGCACCGCACCAGATCTCTGGTGTAGGTCGGAGTTGGAGCTCTTTCGAGCTTTACGCGAATTTAGAAGAGGGCAGGCAAGGCGTAAATGTTCCGTGCTTCCGCACATATAATATCTACGGATGGTCTTATGCTGTTCCACAGCTTGAAGCGCCTCATCTCCTTCCTCAACGAGGCTAAAATCCATAGGTTCCGCTCTATTAGACGGAACCCATGTGCTCAAAGAGCTTGTTCGGTAAACAGGCGCGCTAACGCGAGCAGACTTAAAGTCAACTCGGCGCGTAGCGCTATGGCAACTGCCTCTTCGAACGTAGCCGGATGGGATCGGAACAGTTCCGTCCGGGCAACGCCCTCGTTGTTAACCCCCAAAAGATGGTCACTACAATTGCTTCTTGCACTGGGTCTTGATGCATAGATGCAATGAGTTCTCAACTCCTGGACAAAGTCCGCTAGGGTTGTTTTACCCTGTCGAGTCGCTAGGAGCCGTGCTCGCATGCAAAAACCCTAATCAGGCGGTGCAAACATGCTGGTCATTTGCTGTTTCAGCGAATCCCATGAGGGAATAGCGTCATTTATGGACGTGCTGCACGATAGTGCCCACTCCATGGCTCTACCTCCAAGTTTGGAAATGGTCATAGCAACCTTTTGCCGTTCTGTTAAGAACAAGGCGGAATCAATGGACAAATCCATCTGCTTAATCCAAAAAAGAGTATCTCTCCCTCTTTTCCGTCACATGTCTTCACTTAACAGTTAGAGGGCGAGCCCTCGGCTTTGAGTCAGGTACAGAGATGTACCGGGTTGGCATATATGCCGCTAAGTGGTCCTGTACCTGACCGATCAGGGACGCTTCGTACCGCATGAAGGCTTCAAGCCTTGCATGCAGGACCTCTGGTCCCTGGGAGATAATAAGTTCCACGTGCTCAAGTCTGAATAAGTCTTTGAGCTCGCCAGAAGCGGTGCATTGCGCTTTTGACAATTTTGGAACCTCTTCCATTTTCGTGAGAAATTAGTCTTGTAAAGACTCAGGCGTAGATTGACTACGAGTGCTACAAGGTGTAACGGAGCTACCTCGCTCCTAAAGTCAGAGGAAGACTTTTAGACTCAGAGAGTCGCTTAGCTCTATCGAACTAATGGATTTTACAACTCAGGGAGTCGTACAAGCTATAAAAGCTTAAGGAATCCTTGTTAAAGGGATTCAGGGGTTTGAAGAACCAAGTGGCAACTAGTGCCCAAGAGGATATACCTTAGAAAGGCTTCTATCTCTTACAGATCAATGCGCAAGCCTTAGGAAGGCACTTAACGCCTTAAGATCAAAAGGGGAACTGCACTTTTTAATTATTTAAATCTAAAAACCTTACCCTAGCTAATTTAAAATAGAGTTTGGCCGCCAGATATATATCTGGCGGCGACCACATTTGCTACCCATAAAAATGGGATTTAAGTAACTAACTATATTATAATTAGATAAAAGGGTATTTTCATAAAGTAAACGTACCACAACAACGGTTCTCCAACTGATGTGTGCCCCATTACACAAGTGGTATAATTACTTTATTTAAGTAATTGAGCAATTTCACAAAGTTTTTGAACGGACTGTGTAACATTAAGGCAACTTTAGACCGTTTCATTTTTACTCCAGCCTTTCTTTAAGTATCTTTTTATCGCCCCGTTACAACTATCACCTTTGTGCGCGTTTCATACTGATTTTATACTCCATCCTTCTTTTTAGTTTGTTTATTTAATAATTGTTAACCCTAGGACACGACTCACAACTTGCCATTCATGCAACGGAAGCTACTGATATCACAATGTTGAACTACTGCATATCTTAAGCTTTGCAACAAGTAGAGACATCAAATTCGATAGTATTGGGCTCTTATGTTGACGGCAGTCATACTACGCCCACAAACTATTTCGCCATCTCTCGCGGAAGTGACGCTTCAAGGCAATCTATTAAGGGATCATAGTGCAACCTCTAAGTAAGTCACATCAAAAGTTTTCGCATTTTTCGATATACAAAGATCTAACACTTTTCCTTGTTAATGGATTTGAGAAAAAAAATAAGTTTTTTGAATTATGATCCTACCGTTCTAATCAATGGAGCTACGGGCTGTCTTGTTTGGAAAGAAGGGGCGGGTTTTAGTTGGGAAAACTGGATTGTTAGCAGAAGTGATTCGCTAATTTACCCTCGTCCGGACACTATTACGATACCCATTGTTCTCGGAATATCTCTTCGTCCGGACACTATTAGGGAACCCATTTTTCTCGAGGCCTGGCCTGATTCGTCCTCCTCGGTACTTCAGAGCATTATCCACCGCATTTCTTTTGATTAGCGCCGAGCGTTGAAGTCCTAATTTCTCCAAATTAAAATTTTGAAAGAAATTTTTATTTGGTAGGATTGAGTGACTAATTCCTTCCAGTCCGTTCAGTCCCATCGCATTCGCTTTCAAGAGTCGTAGGGATCTCGTGTTACTGGAAATGGCTGCACTTGGCTGATTCATATCTGTAGAGTGTCGAGTACCGAACGTATCTGAGTTCGTGTCGATAGCTTCCAACGTTGAGCCACAGCCGATTAAAAGGAATACACCTGCGAGTCGTAGAGAGAAGCGCTGGAACATGAGTGAAGTGAATAAGAAAGTGGCAGTTGAAAGGCAAATTGCAAAGTGAAAAACGGAATACATAATGAACATGGCACCGTTAACAGACGAAAAACGACATGTACGTGTGCATGTCGTTCAAAAAATCAGGCGTATGACTAATCCTTGAGGAATAGTGTCGTCGTCTGTAGTCTTGGCGACGAAGTTAGATAGTTTAGCAAATTATTTACTCATGAAGAATTAACCCAAGTCAGCACGTTATGAAAGCGAAAGGTCCTAAGGCTATTCTTGAGTCAAGCTGTCTCAATTAAGTTTGTGCCTCTATTTCCGAATGTCCTGTGTTCTTGCGCTCCTAGCTCATAATGTTTTCGTTAAAAAGTGCTTGCTAGCAACACAATTTTGGGTCTCGTCGAGCTCTAAGGACAGAAAAACACATTTTCGAACGGCTTGACACTATTTTGAGACTATCCAACCCTTCCTTTACCCGTTTTTCGCATTTTTTCTTTCGATGAGAAAGTTGCTTTTGTATAGGAGAACACCCTTTCGATCTATCCAATTCTTATTATTTCGATGAGAAAATTGCTTGTATAATTTATCTGCGTCGCCGTGCTTCGAATGGTAACTTGATTTTTTGTATCGATAGGCGAAAGTTAATCTGAGTTTGTTGAAGCAAATTTTGTTTTTTACTGAAACTCGTAAGCGTTGTACTTTTAACTAGTTTTGGTCCTGACAACAGTGGGAATAAATTGTGATCAGCTGAAAAAATTTCGCCGATGCCAGATTTGCATACGATAACTTCACTGTCGTCATGATAAACTCAGTGAAAGTTAAAGACCCGAGCTGTTTTCTGGCTCTTAATTGTTCATGGGGCCTTAGCTTCCACATCTTAAGAACATTTTCCCGAACGGGATGCGCTAACGATTTACGACTTTTGTGCTACGTTCGTCAAAGCTCAAACATTTTTTTGTCAATCCACTTTATACGCACGTAGCAGAATTGTGCGGCTAGCATTCCAGTTTTCGCTTGCTAGCTGCACAATTCCAAGCGCGTGGTCTGTTAGCTAATTTGACTGCACAGCTGAAGATCTTCGAACGTTTAACACATCATTCAACAATTTCTTATGATTGAAGAAATGGACCATCGATGTCGGACTTTGTCTCTCGAATTTTGTTGAAGCGTTTATAATTTTCCCGCCCTGATAAAAAGTTGCTTTACTTCTTGTATGTATTTTAATGTTTTTTTTATTTTTACAATCACAGCAACAATCAGTTGCATCGATGAGCAAAAATGTAATGGGGTGTCTACTACAATATTTCCTAGAAGCCGTATTAATGACAACATAAACCATCATAATCGGGGGGAGGCAATACCGAAAAGGTTGTGTGGCAATACCGAAAGAGGTGTGTGGCTCTCTCCGTTGAACTCCAATATAAGTCTTAGAACTCCATGAGCCGCTGGATGTTGAGGACCAAAATTTATCGATTTTTTTTATTTTTTTAATGGCATTTATTTTCTTAATTCCTTACCGACTCCCTTGATTTATTTTGGAAGGATAAGTTTTATTCGTAATTTGACGTAACTTTTTATTGTTAACACTAAGTCATTCATCTAGAGATATTTTTCTTTGTACAATTGTGAATCGCCAAAAGCATTTATAAGTTATATGTGGTGTCACGGGCTAAAGTTGCCCTAATGTTATACAGTCCCCGTTAAGTTCACTTTGTGTCTTAAAAGGATGGTTAACTACTTAAGAGAAGTAAAAAACGGACTACTTGGGTGTGGTTCACATTGTGACCCACCCTTGTGTATGTGATGAGCATGGGTGCATTCACATTAGGAGGGATAACGGCTAGCGTCATCCGTTACGCAAGGTATCTAAAGAATATACACTCACAATACATATTAGTGTTGTCTACGACGATTATAGTTTATGATTGGTTAAGATAGGTTTTTAATTTTTTTACGATTAAATATAATTCAGGCTGAGAGCTTTTTCCCAGAACGTAATTGAACATGTGGAGCCGGATAACCGCTCCCGTGACGTCACTTACCCTACGGCTTATAGTTCGTTGGGTGAGGTCGCTAAGGCGCCCACCACAAACACCTCACTGCACACGAGAGTAGACGGCCTAAGCGCTTTTCGATGTGCCAGGGTGTGTGTCTAAGTAGAACGTGGCCGCATAACGACGTGCCCGCCTGCATTTGGTAGCACTTGAAATCCTCCCCACGACCCGCCTCTCTGAGCGTTCTAGTGAGGATGAGCCATAATATCGATTAAGCTCACTTCACACTCCTGTCAGAATATCATCGGGAGGTGGCAGAGCCCTTGGCGCGGGGACTTTGTGAGCAAACCCTGCCCAGGCGTTTGATAAGCCCTCCTGAGCAACATGTTGCTCCGTTGGAGCGGTTTGAGGCGTTCGGGCGCAAACAGCAAAGAGCCGCATCCGAGGCGTCTGTCACTAGAACCCAGGATGAGCTTAGGCGTGAGCAAGCTCGGAGTGAAGCTCTCAACAGGACTGTTGAGATGCTCTCTACCCGGCCGCAACAGCCGAGGCCCATTCGAAAGAACCCCCCAAATTCAGCGGAATCGCAGCGCACAGGATTGTCCACTGGCTATTAGTCGTGGAGCAATGTGGTGTCGCCCAGCTCATCGAGGACGACAGCCGGATGCTGTCGTACGCCATATCGCACCTGCGCGGTAAGGCCTCCAAGTGAGCTTACTCGGAGCTTATGGCGGACGTTAAGGCGTTCCCTACATAGGCGATATTTAAAACAAAGATTCGCGCCATGTACCAGCCGCGGAACAACGAAGTGTTGCTTTAGGCGTGCTTCTTTGGAGCGCGACAGGCGAAGCGATCTCTGCAAAAGTATGTGCAAGAGATGCGCTCGCTGTCGGCGTCCATAACCTTAGGTCCGATTCCGGAGCACATTAAGGTTCCCACGTTTATGAACGGACTACGGCATGGCTTATCGCGACAGGCTCTTGAGAAAGGTGCCGTCGACGATGGAAGAGGCCCACCAAGTTGCCTTAGTTGAGGAGAAATCCTACAACAGTGCCTCGGCGACAGCTTGGTATAAGCCGTCGGCCAAAAGGACAGATGCCACTCCTATGGAGTTGGGCAATGCAGACGTGGTCTGTTACAAATGCGACAAGCGCGGCCATATGATGGCTCGCTGCTATGCCAGGGTCCCTGCTGGGGCTAAGATGCCCAGCAAGAGGACTCCCTTTCCAAAGGGCGATGGCAAAAACCAGCGTGCGAAACGCATGAGTTCTGCATCGACAATTGAGGGGTCGGGAAATGCTGGAGCGCAGTAGGGGCGGGATGCCCTACTGACGCGGACTCTGAAGCTACCCTAAGTTCAGAGTTGTGGAGCATATGGGTAGCATAGTCCCTGAGGTCTCGAAATTTCGGACCTCAACCCTGCTGGTCTATAGCGCTCATGTAAGAGGATATCACCAGGTGATGACCCTCCTTGTAGGCGGGCACGTCGTAATGCGGCCACGCTCTACATAGACACACACCCTAGCACAGCAAGAAAGCGGTTAAACCAGCCTCTCTTTCGTGAAGTGAGGTAGTTGTGATGGGTACGTTAGCGACCTCACCCAACGCTCTAAGTACTATATAGTAAAGTAGCGTCAAGGTAGCGGTAATCTCGATCATCGTACGCACTTACCAAGTAGGAATTAGTTTTCATACTGATTTAATCGTATGAAACATAAATACCTATTTTAACCAATCATAAACGTCATTTCTTTAAATAATACTAATATGCATTGCGAGCGCATCTTGCTAGTTATTTCACGTAACGGATGACGCTAGGCATCATCCCTTCTAATGTGAATGCACCTATGTGCATCACATACACAAAGGTGAATTACAAAGTGAACCACACCCAAGTTGTAGCGGAGCTACCTCACTCCTAAAGTCAGAGGAAGACTTTCAGACTCAGATAGTCGCTTTGTTCTATTGAAGTTATGATTTTAAGAACACAGGGAGTCGTACAAGCTATAAAAGCTTAAGGAATCCTAGTTCAAGGGATTCAGGGGTTCGTAGAACCAAGTGGCAACTAGTGCCCAAGCGGATAAACCGTAGAAAGGCTTCTATCTCTTACAGATCAATGCGCAAGTCTTAGAAAGGCACTTAATGCCTTAAGATCAAAAGGAGAACTGAACTTTATTCGATTATTTAAATCTAAAAACTTACCGTAGCTAATTTAAAATAGGTTTTGGCCGCCAGATTTATATCTGGTGGCTACCATATTTGTTACCCATAATAAATGGGATTTAAGTAACTAACTATTTTATAATTAGATAAAAGGGTATTTTACCCATAAAGTAAATGTACCACAACAACAGTTCACCAACCGATGTGTGTGCCCCATTACACCCTCCCCCATCAGACTGTTGACACCGAGTGACAACATTCGCTTCATTTCCTCTTTGAGGTTGGAACCTAAACAGCTAACCGTTTGGTTGTGTTTTTCATTCTTTTGTCTAATGACAATCAAGCGTGAGTCACAGACTCTGAGCACCTTCCTCGTCGATGAGAGAATGGTGGCTTTGAAAGTCACTCTCAATCAGAGGAGAAGGAAAAAAAGGAGGGGGGTTCGCTCACGCCTTCTCCTCTGGACGAACGTCGGCGAGCCCCGAATCCGTTCCCAGAACGTGGTGCCGCTGATGTCTTATCTGCATTGAGCAGGACACGGGACCCTGAGTCCAACATCATTACGAATCTGCTCGATGAAGAGGAAGAGCAGATAATCCTCATAGAGAAAATATCTCGTCGTCTAGCTGCCGAAATAGCGAAAGCTAAAGCTCATAGTGAATATGAATTCCCTTCACTTAGTGCGGACGAGCGTCTCAGAGAGATAGCGGGTCATAGCTTGGCCACCTGGATCTCTGGTAACCCGGCGAGGACGCCGGAGGAGATCGCTGCTCGCGACGCTCTTCATGAGCAATACCTTACGCCAACGTTAATGACGCGAAGTCAGTATCTGACGCGTTTACGTGATCAAGCCCGTGGGACTTTGGTGACCTCCATGTGGAAATTCCGATCGTTTTGTTTCCAAACGAAACAAGAACAGAAATGAAGTCTCATTTGAGAAATGGGTTCACCGAGCCACAAAATCCGTAATACCTGGAATATCAGAGAGTCTGCGGATAGAGATGATGTTCGTTTGGAACGGAAGCTTCGCTATGACTTTGCTAAGCTTAAGTCCAAATGCCAGTTACGTTCGGCATTTATGCAACAAAACGAAGAAACGCCTAGCCAATATTTGAGTGCTTCGGTTGACCGTACAACCAAGGATCGAAACCGCGCTGAGGCTTTAGATCCACCTAACCCTACGTTTAGTGGTGGGAAGCGTCGTTTGACGCGAGTTGACCCTGAGCTTGGCGCTCAAAAACGTCAACGGCGTATGGGCAATCTTGCCGAAGAGGTACCTCGTAATCCCAAGAAATTTCGGAAGAGATGTACCCTAGCCACTTCACCAGATACTGGTATTGATTCTCACGACGACGTCGCTTTAAAAGTTTGTCCACATGAAACTGAAGGTTCCCCCGCGCATCAAGCAGCGCGGGAGGTGTCCGAAATTTTGGCGGAAGCATTTGATGCCCTACGGCACGAGGTGCAGCTTCTTCGTGAGGTCCTTGCTCGGGTTGAGAGCTCTTTTGAGGCGGTTTGGGACCGTCTTTCGACGCTGGAGCGTCAGCAGCCTCGTTTAGAGGACCAGATGGATATCCTGGTGACGATGTAGCAATCTGCGGTACGACCGCCTGTCTCGGCGCAACTGCCCTCAAATCCATGTGGGAAGGGTCCCGATATGGCTTAAGCAAGCCAACGTAGAACACTGGGTGTGTACGCAGCTTGCTAGGAAGGTTTAGCGTATAAGCTAGGCCCTTCTTGGCCGCGACCGTAAATGGTCCGATAAAGCGCGGGCTACATTTGGTCTTGAAGACCGCGGAAACCAAGTTGGCAGGTAGATTTTTAGCGTTTAGTAAAACTCGGTCTCCGACCATATCAGAATAAATACAGCTTCTGCCTTTGTCATCTGCTTGTTCTTTTTGTTTGTCTCGGCTATTAGCCATCGTATCCTTACATGTCTTAAGACACTAAATCGCGTCGCGAGAAAGTCGCTTACTTGTTTCCGAACGGTAACAGGGCTGATATCAGCAAGCATATCGGCTAATTCTCCCCCACCAAGCCATATACCACTTAGTGGTATCGTTAATGGAACGCTTGGGTGGGTAAGACTGTTTACATTAGAATGGAGTATAGCCTGTAGAAGCGTGGACAGCGTTATTTTACGCAAACTCACCACTGGGAGCGTTGAGCTCCAGCGCTTTGGTGTCTGAGCACGCACACTGCGTAAAACGTCTTCAATGACGCGATCGACACGTTCAGTTTGAACATCGGTCTGCGGAGGGTCCGCAGTGGACATATCCAATCTGGTGCCAAGCACTCGAAAAAATCACTTCCAGAATTTACCCGTGAAACGGGTATCCCGATCAGAGACAATTGCCACTGGCAAACCATGTTGCCAAAACACGCGATAAAAAACAGCTTAGCTGTACCTTCACCATCAGTGGAATCCAGCACGGCCGTTAAGTGAGCCATTTTGCTCAATCGGTCAACAAAGACCACTATACCGGAGTTACCGGCTGAATCTTTCGGCAGCCCAAAACCAAAATCCCTACTAATGGACTCCCAGCATCCTATGAGGACAGGAAGACTCGCCAGTGGCGCAGCAGCATGTGCCGAGGGTGTAATCCGTTGGCACATTTCGCATGTGCGAACATATGTGCTGATCCATTTCTAAAGTTTGGACCACCAATAACTCTGGCTTATAGAGCCGTAGATGTTTTCTCTTCCGAGATGACCACCAAGGACAGTATCGTGTGCCTCATAGAGGATTCGGTACTTCAAATTCTCATCATGAGGAACAACGACACGCGGAGGGTCCGTGATGTCTGTGCAATAAAGCAAAAGGTTGTTATCGATAAAAAATCGATGTAACCTTGCACCAAACGTGCCGGCAACTTAATACCTGAATCCGAGTTCCTTAAGGCTCGTAGAAGAGGAACACAATGTTCATCCTTGGCGTAAGCTGAACGAATTAATTCAGGAATAGGCGATGAGATAGTCATTAAATAAAAAAGCTCATAATCCGGCCTGCGTGATAACGCATCGGCCAAAGCATTTTTTGCTTACCGGGTTTAAACTTCACCTCGAAGTTGTATTCCGCAAAAGAGGAAGTTAAAAAGGAATTTAGTATGGGTAATTATCGAAAGTTACACAGCTGATATTAACGTAAGAAGTTAATCAGGAAATGTTAATATCGGAATGCTAGTTGTAATTTACTATTAGTATGTTCAAATATAAAACTTGGAAAGTTAAAAGGGATTTACTATGGGAAATGAAGCAGCAATATTAGTATCGGAAGAACATCTGGCCATTCTCTGTGACAGATGGGGCGACTAAGTCGCCGTGCGTAATGACGCGTGATCTGTAGTTGTCACAAACGGCTTCGAGCCGAGCAGATGAACTCTGAATTTGACGAGAGCATACTTCATAGCAAGTAACTCTTTGTCATGAACTGGGTAGTTTTCTTCCGCAGCATTAAGCTGTCTAGACTCGAACGCAATAACACGTTCGTGCCCATCAATATCTGTTTGTAACAGAGCACTGCCAATGGCAAAATCTGATACGTCACAGACGACACTGAAAGGCCAATTTGGATTTGGCAGTGCCAGAATCGGGGCATGGATAAGACTATCCTTAACTTCTTGAAAATTCTTATTTTCGGTGCTAGTCCAGCACCATTCTGTATCCTTTTTAAGGAGATTAGATACTGGCCTAGCCATATCGGCGTAATTTTCGCTATATTTGTGTAAATGATTGGCGAGATCCAACCCTTTTGGTTTTTAGGAACCGACCAATCTACTATGGCTTTTAACTTAGCGGGATCCGCTCTAAGGCCTCGCTTTCCGATGGAGCTTCCTAAAAAGGAATTTCGTCTGCGCCAAAAATGCATTCAGATGAATTGGCATACAATTTATTTGTGCGCATGCACTCGAGCACTGCTCGCAAATGTCTGAATGGTTTTCCATATCCGACCGACCCTGCTCCGCACGACTATGGACAAAAATGTCATCGAAATAAGTCTGTGCATTTCCTCGATGAGGGCGAAACAGTTGCGTCACTAGACGATTAAATATTGCCGGGGCGCTGGAAAGCCCTTGTGGCATGACCATCCACTCCCATAACATGCCGCTTGGGTGCTATCCGCTGTAAGCGGGATATCACAAGCTCGCATGAGCAATTGGTAGTAATCATCGACTAAGTCATATGCACTGTACATTGTACATCCCACCATATTATTCTGAAGAACATCTTCGCTAGGAAGGGGGTTTGTGCTGGTATAGTGACAGCATTAAGCTTATTTTAAGCATGTACAATGCGCCATTTACCAATTAGCTATTTGACACAAAATGCAGGAGATTTGCTCTCTCGTACCATTCTAGCCTCGTGCTTAGCACGGAAGAAATCGTCAAAGACGTCACACTGCTCCTTTGATAAAGGCCATTGTCTGGTGACACAGTATTTGGTTCCCGGAACCAAGCCAATTTCATGACGAACACCTCTATTCGGAGGTAAAACAGGTGATGGGTTATTACACATCACATCTTGAATTCCTTAGCTAAGGAATAAAGGGATCCGTAGGATCTTTAAGGATCGATGACCCATTTCGCGCACTAAGTGCAGCTTTTGTGTCATCCAGGGCAGCTTCGTCTAGAAGAGACGATGAGTTCAACTCAACCATAGGTCGAATGACCACCATTTCAGATAAGTCACTAGCCTTGAAGGCTCGACCGCACTCATCAATAGATATTTCGTTTAGCTCTGTAAGTGCATGTAATGAAGGGATTGCCGCAAGGCTAAGTCCCCCCGCAAGGTTACCGGCTACACCGTTTACAAACGTATGTAATTCCTCACTCGTATCACTTTGTGAGGGTATATACGCTTCGTGTCCATAGTGTCTTGGAGTGGAGACAATGCGCCTCTTAGAGGCTGGGACATTGACATCCCCTGGTTTTTCAGCCTGTATTGGTTCTATACAAGACATGGTGTCTAATTTGACATTCGACAAGGAGTTAGGTAATGCAACTTCCTTATCCAGCGAACGTATACGTGTCGCTTCACGTGCATAAGGAGGGTTTGACCAAAAATGCCCTGGCAAACCGCCAATAGCGTCACTATCGACGCTCAGTATGGTGCAACCTCGGCCGACCATACTCGGTGGACTTAGACGTGCCACTCCACGTATCTCAGGGATATTGCACCCTTGAGGCCCTGGCGAGCCGCCAACAGTGTCACTATGACACTCAGTATGATGCCACCTCGGCCGATCATACTCGGTGGACTTAGACGTGCGACACCACGTATCTCAGGGATATTGCATCTTGATGATTCGGCCTTACGCCAACAATGCTTTCAGCATTCAGTGAATTGTTATTACAACGAGTGTCACTCAAAAGTACGCGCCATTTCACTTATTTCTGCTGAGTCGGGCTCGGAATTAAATGTTTTTAACATTAAAGTTTATTAGCTCAGACATGCCAATGTCTAAAACACTGACAGACTCATTCAATGATCCGCGCCAATAGCGCTTTTGTTGCCTAGCAAAGGTGGGTTTATGACTCTCCAAAACTTTGATAGGAACATTGCGAGTGGCGCCTAAGGTCTTAAACCTCCAATCGATCCATGGCATGGTGTTCTAACCAGGCCATGCCACGGATGATATCATATCTCGAATCCAAATCAAGGACGAGACAGCGTTCCATACTGTCAAAGTCCAGAAACTTTATACCTAACTTCCATGGAACTTTGGGAACAGTGGCACGAGTCCCAGTCGCTAAGCGAACAGTGATTGTATCACATTCATGCGCTCTAAGCGCCTCAACGTATTGATGACTTCCTTCAAGGGTTAGGCGTTGAGCAAAATTGCAAGACGCTGCTGAGTCAATTAAAACTGACCACGGCTTACCAAGCCCTTTACAGTCGCTTGAGCGACCAGCAAGCCAGGCTTGTACTCTCGCCCCGTGCCATTGAGCCCCGAGCTAATTGGGGCTAGGTCCTGTTTAATCTCACCTCCTCGAGGTTTCAACAGAGCCTAGGTCTTCCCCAGTAGGGCGCTTCGCACCCACTGGGTATCGACTGTTTTCCGCACCGTACCAGATCTCTGGTATACGTTGGAGTTGGAGCTCTTTCGAGCTTTACGCGAATTTAGAAGAGGGCAGGCAGGGCGTTAATGTTTTGTGCTTCCGCACAAATAACATCTACGGATGGTCTTATGCTGTTCCACAGCTTTAAGAGCCTCTTCTACTTCCTCAACGAGGCTTAAATACATAGGTTCCGCTCTATTAGACGGAACCTATGTGCTAGCAGAGCTTGTTCGGTAAACAGGCGTGCTAACGCGAGCAGACTTAAAGTCAACTCGGCGCGTAGCGCTATGGCAACTGCCTCTTCGAACGTAGCCGGATGGGATCAGAACAGTTCCGTCCGGGCAACGCCCTCGTTGAGAACCCCCAAAAGATGGTCACTATAATTGCTTCTTGCACTGGGTCTTGATGCATAGATGCAATGAGAGTTCTCAACACCTGGGCAAAGTCCCCTAGGGTTGTTTTACCCTGTCGAGTCGCTAGGAGCCGTGCTCGCATGCAAAAATCCTGATCAGGCGGTGCAAACATTCTGGTCATTTGCTGTTTCAGCGAATCCCATGAGGGAATAGCGTCGTTTATGGACGTGCTGCACGATCGT
Organism: Bremia lactucae; assembly: GCF_004359215.1. Taxonomy (NCBI): domain Eukaryota; phylum Oomycota; class Peronosporomycetes; order Peronosporales; family Peronosporaceae; genus Bremia; species Bremia lactucae. The sequence continues at coordinate 3,501,030 of NC_090621.1, read as the reverse complement.
GCCCACTTCATGGCTCTACCTCCAAGTTTGGAAACGGCCATAGCAACCTTTTGCCGTTCTGTTAAGAACAAGGCGGAATCAATGGACATTTCCATCTGCTTAGTCCAAAAAGGGAGAGTTTCTTCCTCTTTTCCCTCAAATGTCCTCACATAACAGTTAGAGGGCGAGCCCTCGGCTCTGATTCAGGTACAGAGATGTACCGGGTTGGCATATATGCCGCTAAGTGGTCCTGTACCTGACCGATCAGGGAGGCTTCGTACCGCATGAAGGCCTCAAGCCTTGCATGCAGGATCTCTGGTCCCTGGGAGATAATAAGTTCCACGTGCTCAAGCCCGAGTAAGGTTTTGAGCTTGTCAGAAGCGGCGCGTTGCGCTTCTAACAATCCTGGAACCTCTTCCATTTTCTTGAGAAATTAGTCTTGTAAAGACTCGACGTAGATTGACTACGAGTGCTACCAGGCGTAGCGGAGCTACCTCACCCTTAAAGTCAAAGGAAGACTTTCAGACTCAGAGAGTCGCTTAGTTCTATTGAACTAATGGGTTTAACAACTCAGGGAGTCTTACAAGCTATAAATGCTTAAGGAATCCTAGTTCAAAGGATTCAGTGGTTCGTAGAACCAAGTGGCAACTAGTGCCCATGAGGATATACCTTAAAGAAGCTTCCATCTCTTACAGATCAATCGCAAGCCTTAGAAAGGCACTTAACGCTTTAAGATCAAAAGAAGAACTTCACTTTATTTAATTATTTAAATTTAAAAACCTTAAAAATTACCCTAGCTAATTTAAAATAAATTTTGGCCGCCAGATTTATATCTGGCGGCGACCTCATTTGTTACCAATAATATATGGGATTTAAGTAACTAACTATTTCAAAGTTAGATAAAGGGTATTTTACCCATAAAGTAAATGTACCACAACAACGGTTCTCCAACCGATGTGTGCCCCATTACACCCTCCCCCATCAGACTGTTGACACCGAGTGACAACATTTGCTTCATTACCTCTTTGAGGTTGGAACCTTAACAGCTAAACGTTCGGTTGTGTTTTTCTTTCTTTTGTCTCGTGACAATCAAGCGTGAGTCACAGACTCTTAGCACCTTTCTCGACGATGAGGGAATATAAGACTTTAAAATTCACTCTCCATCAGAGGAGGAGGAGAAAGGGCGTCGTTCTCTCACGCCTTCTCCTCCGGATGAACGTCGGCGGGCCCCGAATCCGTTCCCAGAGCGTGGTGCCGCTGATGTCTTAACTGCATTGAGCAGGACACGGGACCCTGAGTCCAATATCATCACGAATCCACTCGAAGAAGAGCAAGAGCGGATAATCCTCATAGAGGAAAGAGCTCGTAGTCGTGCTAAGATAGCGAAAGCTAAAGCTCATAGTGAATATAGATTCACTCCGCTTAGTGCGGACGAGCGTCTCAAAGAGATAGCGGTTCACAGCTTGGGAATAATATTAAATACGATTTACTTTAACCCTCTTTAAAGCAACTGTTTTAAAGAGAGTCTTCCTCTGCACGTACTAGTCTACATGCACCTGGATCTCCGGTGAGCCGGCGAGGACGCCGGAGGAGATCGCTGCCCGCGAAGCTCTTCATGAGCAATACCTTACGCCAAAGCTAGTGACGCGAAGTCGGTATCTGACGCGTTTACGTGACCAAGCCTGATGGGCTTCGGTGACCTCCGTGAGGGATATTCCGATCGTTTTGTTTCCACACGAAACAAGGAGTGAAAACGAAGTCTCATTTGAGAACTGGGTCCACCGGGCCTGCCGACTTCGGAATATTTGGAATATCAGAGAATCTGCGGATAGAGTGATGTTCGTTTGAAACGGAAGCTTCGCTTCGATTTCGCTAAGCTTAAGGACAATGGCCTGTTACGTTCGGCATTTATGCCACAAAACGAAGAAAGGTCTAGCCAATATTTCAGTGCTTTCGGTTGACCGTACAACCATGGATCGAAGCCCCACTGAGGCTATAGATCCACCTAATACGTTTAGTGGTGTGAAGCGTCGTTTGACGCGAGTTGACCCTCAGCTTGGCGCTCAAAAACATCAACGGCGTACTGGCAATCTTTCCGAAGAGGTACCTCGAACTCCCAAGAGTTTTCATGTTTTCAGAAGAGGGGTATCCTAGCCACTTATAAAGATACTGGTATTGACCCTTACGACGACGTCGCTTTAAAAGTTTCTCCACATGAAACTAAAGGTCCCCCCGCGCATCAAGCAGCGCGAGAGGGGGCCGAAATTTTAGTGGAAGCATTTGATGCTCTACGGCATGAGGTGCAACTTCTTTGTGAGATCCTTGCTCGGGTTGAGAGCTCTTTGAGGCGGTTCGGGACCGTCTTTCGACGCAAAGCGTCAGCAGCCTCGTTTGGAGGGCCAGCTGGATATCTTGGTGAGGATGCAGCAATCTGCGGCACGACCGCCTGTCTCGGCACAAGCACCTTCAAGTCCACGTGGGAAGGGTCCCGATATGGCTTGAGCAAGCCAACATAAGACACTGGGTGTGTACGCGGCTTGCTAGGAAGTCTTAGCGTATAAGCTACGCCCTTCTTGGCCACGACCGTAAATGGTCCAATAAAGCGCCCGCGCAATTTGGTGTTGAAGACCGCGGAAACCAAGTTGGTAGGTAGATTTTTAGCGTTTAGTAAAACTCGGTCTCCGACCATATAAGAATTAATACAGCTTCGGCCTTTAGCATCTGCATATTCTTTTTGTTTGTCTTAGCTATCAGCCATCGTATCCCTTACATGTCTTAAGACACTAAATCGCGTTGCGAGAAACTCGCTTACTTGTTCCGAACGGTAACAGGGCTGATGTCAGCAAGCCTATCGGCTAATTCTCCTCCACCAAGCCTTGAACCACGCAGTGGTATCGTTAATGGAACGCGTGGGTGGGTAAAAACGTTTACACAGAACGGAGTATAGCCTGTAGAGGCATGTTCAGCGTTATTTAACGCAAACTCCACCACTGGGAGCATTGAGCTCCAGCCTCATAGAGGATTCGGTACTTCAAATCCTCATCATGAGGAACAACGACACGCGGTGGGTCCGCGGTGTCTGTGCAATAAAGCAACAGGTCGTTATCGATAGAAAATCGATGTTACCTTGCACGCAAACGTGCCGGCAATTTAATACCTGAATCAGAGTTCTTTAGAGCTCGTAGCAGAGCTACACACTGTTCATCCTTGGCGTAAGCCGAACGGATTAATTCAGGAATAGGCGACAAGACAGTCGTTAAATGAGAGAGCTCCTAATCCGGCCTGCGTGATAATCGGCGAAAGCATTCTGCTTGCCGGGCTTATACTTCACCTCAAAGTTGTATTCCGCGAAAAGGGATAGCCATCGGGCCATTCTCTGTAAGAGATGGGGCGACTTAGTCGCCGTGCGTACTGACGCGTGATCTGTATATATCGCAAACGGCTTAGAGCCGAGCAGATGAACTCTGAATTTGACGAGAGCATACTTCATGGCAAGTAACTCTTTTCATGAACTGGGTAGTTCTTTTCCGCAGCTTAAGCTGTCTAGATTCGAACGCAATAACACGTTCATGCCCATCAACATCTCTTAGTAATAGAGCACTGCCAATGGCAAAATCCGATGCGTCACAGACGACAATGAAAGGCCAATTTGGGTTTGGCAGTGCCAGAATCGGGGCATGGATAAGCCTATCCTCAACTGCTCGAAAAGCATTATGTTCGGTGCTAGTCCAGCACCATTCTGTATCCTTTTAAGGGGATTCGATAATGGCCTAGCCATATCAGCGTAATTTTCGCTATATTTGTGTAAATAATTGGCGAGACCCAGCCACTTACGCAAATCCTTTTGGTTTTTAGGAACCGGCCAATCTACTGTAGCCTTTACCTTAGCGGGATCCGCTCTAAGGCCTCGCTTTCCAATGAAGCATCCGAAAAAGGAATTTCGTCTGCGCCAAAAATGCATTTGGATGCATTGGCATTTATTTGAGCGCATACATTCGAGTACTGCTCGCAAATGGTCTAAATGGTTGTCCATATCCGACCGACCCTGCTCTGCACGACTATGGACAAATGTCATCGAAATATGTCTGTGCATAACCTCGATGAGGGCGAAACAGTTGCGTCACTAGACGATTAAATGTTGCCTGGGCGTTGGAAAGCCCTTGTGGCACAACCAGCCACTCCCACAACATGCCGCTTGGGGTGCTAACCGCTGCAAACGGGATATCACTAGCCCGCATGAGCAATTGGTAGTAACCATCGACTAAGTTCAATGCACTGTACATTGCACATCCCACCATATTGTTCTGAAGAACATCCTTTCTAGGAATGGGGGTTTGTGCTGGTATAGTGACAGCATTAAGCTTATTATAAGCATGTACAATGCGCCATTTACCATTTGGCTTTTTGACACAAAATGTCGGTGTCGAATGAGGAGATTTGCTCTCTCGTACCATTCCAGCCTCGTGCTTAGCAAGGAAGAAATCGTCAATGACGCCACACTGCTCCCTTGGTAAAGGTCATTGTCTTGTGACACAGTACTTGGTTACCGGAACCAAGTCAAGTTCATGACGAACACCTCTATCCGGAGGTAAAACAGATGGTGGATTATTACATACCACATCTTGGAATTCCTTAATCAAGGAATGAAAGGGATCCGTAAGATCTTAAAGGATCGATGACCCATTTCGCGCATTAAGTGCAGCTTTTGTGTCATCCAGGACAGCTTCGTCTAGAAGTGATGATGAGTTTAACTCCATTGTTGGTCGAATGACCACCATCTCAGATAAGTCGCCAGCCTTTAAGGCTCGGCCAAACTCATCAATAGACATTCGTCTAACTCTAGAAGAGCATGTAACGAAGGGATTGCCGCAAGGCTAACTCCCCCCTCAATGTTATCGGTTACACCGTTTACAAGCGTATGTAATTACTCACACGAATCACTTCGTGAGGGTATACACGCTTCGTGTCCATCCTGCCTTGGAGTGGAGACAATAGGCCTCTTAGAGGCCGGGACATTCACGTCCCCGGGTTTTCCAGCCTGTATTGGTTCTATACAAGACATGGTGTCTAATTTGACATCCGACAAGGAGTTAGGTAACGCAACTTCCTTATCCAGCGAACGTTTACGTGTCGCTTCACGTGCATTGAAGGGTCTGACTGAAAATCCCCTGGCAAACCGCCAACAGTGTCACTACTGACACTCAGTATGATGCCACCTCGGCCGACCATACTTGGTGGACTTAGACTTGCCATTCCACGTATTCAGGGATATTGCACCGTTTATGATTCGGCCTTACGCCAACAATGCTTTCAGCATTCAGTGAATTGTTATTACAACGAGTGTCACTCAAAAGTACGCGCCATTTCACTTATTTCTGCTGAGTCGGGCTCGGAATTAAATGTTTTTAACATTAAAGTTTATTAGCTCAGACATGCCAATGTCTAAAACACTGACAGACTCATTCAATGATCCGCGCCAATAGCGCTTTTGTTGCCTAGCAAAGGTGGGTTTATGACTCTCCAAAACTTTGATAGGAACATTGCGAGTGGCGCCTAAGGTCTTAAACCTCCAATCGATCCATGGCATGGTGTTCTAACCAGGCCATGCCACGGATGATATCATATCTCGAATCCAAATCAAGGACGAGACAGCGTTCCATACTGTCAAAGTCCAGAAACTTTATACCTAACTTCCATGGAACTTTGGGAACAGTGGCACGAGTCCCAGTCGCTAAGCGAACAGTGATTGTATCACATTCATGCGCTCTAAGCGCCTCAACGTATTGATGACTTCCTTCAAGGGAAAGGCGTTAAGCAAAATTGCAAGACGCTGCTGAGTCAATTAAAACTGACCACGGCTTACCAAGCCCTTTACAGTCGCTTGAGCGACCAGCAAGCCAGGCTTGTACTCTCGCCCCGTGCCATTGAGCACCGAGCTAATTGGGGCTAGGTCCTGTTTAATCTCACCTCCTCGAGGTTTCAACAGAGCCTAGGTCTTCCCCAGTAGGGCGCTTCGCACCCACTGGGTATCGACTGTTTTCCGCACCGTACCAGATCTCTGGTATACGTTGGAGTTGGAGCTCTTTCGAGCTTTACGCGAATTTAGAAGAGGGCAGGCAGGGCGTTAATGTTTTGTGCTTCCGCACAAATAACATCTACGGATGGTCTTATGCTGTTCCACAGCTTTAAGAGCCTCTTCTACTTCCTCAACGAGGCTTAAATACATAGGCTCCGCTCTATTAGACGGAACCTATGTGCTAGCAGAGCTTGTTCGGTAAACAGGCGTGCTAACGCGAGCAGACTTAAAGTCAACTCGGCGCGTAGCGCTATGGCAACTGCCTCTTCGAACGTAGCCGGATGAGATCAGAACAGTTCCGTCCGGGCAACGCCCTCATTAAGAACCCCCAAAAGATGGTCACTATAATTGCTTCTTGCACTGGGTCTTGATGCATAGATGCAATGAGAGTTCTCAACACCTGGGCAAAGTCCCCTAGGGTTGTTTTACCCTGTCGAGTCGCTAGGAGCCGTGCTCGCATGCAAAAAGCCTGATCAGGCGGTGCAAACATGCTGGTCATTTGCTGTTTCAGCGAATCCCATGAGGGAATAGCGTCGTTTATGGACGTGCTGCACGATCGTGCCCACTTCATGGCTCTACCTCCAAGTTCGGAAACGGCCATAGCAACCTTTTGCCGTTCAGTTAAGAACAAGGCGGAATCAATGGACATTTCCATCTGCTTAGTCCAAAAAGGGAGAGTTTCTTCCTCTTTTCCCTCAAATGTCCTCACATAACAGTTAGAGGGCGAGCCCTCGGCTCTGATTCAGGTACAGAGATGTACCGGGTTGGCATATATGCCGCTAAGTGGTCCTGTACCTGACCGATCAGGGAGGCTTCGTACCGCATGAAGACCTCAAGCCTTGCATGCAGGATCTCTAGTCCCTGGGAGATAATAAGTTCCACGTGCTCAAGCCCGAGTAAGGTTTTGAGCTTGTCAGAAGCGGCGCGTTGCGCTTCTAACAATCCTGGAACCTCTTCCATTTTCTTGAGAAATTAGTCTTGTAAAGACTCGACGTAGATTGACTACGAGTGCTACCAGGCGTAGCGGAGCTACCTCACCCTTAAAGTCAAAGGAAGACTTTCAGACTCAGAGAGTCGCTTAGTTCTATTGAACTAATGGGTTTAACAACTCAGGGAGTCTTACAAGCTATAAATGCTTAAGGAATCCTTATTAAAGGGATTCAGGGGCTCGTAGAACCAAGTGGAAACTAGTGCCCAAGAGGATTTACCTTGGAACGGCTTCTATCTCTTTACAGATCAATGCGCAAGCCTTAGGAAGGCACTTTACGCCTTAAGATCAAAAGGGGGACTGCACTTTTTATTTAATTATCTAAATCTAAAAAACCTTACCCTAGCTAATTTAAAATAGATTTTGGCCGCCAGATTTATATCTGGTGGCTACCACATTTGTTACCCATAATAAATGGGATTTAAGTAATTAACTATTTTATAATTAGATATCAGGGTATTTTACCTATAAAGTAAATGTACCACAACAACGGTTCTCCAACCGATGTGTGCCGGTCTAATTACTTTTTTTAAGTAATTGAAAATATTAAACGGACTGTGTAACATTAAGGCAACTTTAGACCGTTTCATTTTTACTCGAGCCTTTCCTTTAGTATCTTTTTCTTGCCCCGTTACAACTATCACTTTTGTGCGCGTTTCAAACTGATTTTATACTCCAGCTTCTTTTTAGTATTTTTCAATAGTTGTTAACCCTACGACACGACTCACAACTTGCCATTCATGCAACGGAAGCTACTGATATCATATTGTTGAACTACTGCATATCTTAAGCTTTGCAACAAGTAGAGACATCAAATTCGATAGTATTGGGCTCTTATGTTGACGGCAGTCATACTACGCCCACAAAATATTTCGCCATATCTTGCGGAAGTGACGCTTCAAGGCAAACTATCAAGGGATCATAGTGCAACCTCTAAGTTAGTCACATCAATAGTAGTCGCATTTTTCGATGTACAAAGATCTAACACTTTTCCTTGTTAATGGATTTGAGAAAAAACTATATATAATGATCCTACCGTTCTAATCAATGGAGCAGCGGGCTGTCTTGTTTGGGAAGAAGGGGAGGATTGTTAGCAGGTGTGATTGGCTAATTTACATTCGTCCGGACACCATTACGATTCCCAAATCCCTCGGATCTCCTCGTCCGGACACTATTAGGGAACCCATTTTTCTCGAGGCGTGGCGTGATTCGTTCTGGTTGGTACTCTAGAGCATTATCCGCCGTATTTTTTTTGGGTAGCGCCGAGCGTTGACGTCCTAAGTTCTTCAACTTCAAATTTTGAAAGATTTTTTTTTGTGTTAGGATTGAGTGAATAATTCCTTTCAGTCCTTTCAGTCCCACCGCGTTCGCTTTCAAGAGTCGTAGGGATCTCGTGTTACTGGAAATGGCCGCACTTGGCTGATTCATATCTGTCGAGTGTTGAGTACCGAACGTATCTGAATTCGTGTCGATAGCTTCCAACGCTGAGCCACAGCCGATTATAAGGAATACAACTGCGAGTCGTAGAGAGAAGCGCTGGAACATGAGTGTAGTAAGGAAGAAAGTGGCAGTTGAAAGGCAAATTGCAAAGTGAAAAACGGAATACATAATGAACATGGCACCGTTAGCAGACGATAAAACGACATGTTTGTGTGCATGTCGCTCAAAAACATCAGGCGTATTACAAATCCTCGAGAAATAGCGTCGTCTTTTGAAGTCATGGAGACGGAGTAAGATAATTGAGCAAATTATTTACTCATGAAGAATTAACCCAAGTCAGCACCTTATGAAAGCGAAAGGTCCTAAGGCTATCGTTGAGTCAAGCTGTCTCAATTAGGTTTGTGCCTCTTTTCTAAAATGTCCTGTGTTCTTGCGCTCCTAGCTCATAATGTTTTCGTTAAAAAGTGCTTGCTAGCAACACAATTTTGGGTCTCGTCGAGCTCTAAGGACAGAAAAACACATTTTCGAACGGCTTGACACTATTTTGAGACTATCCAACCCTTCCTTTACCCGTTTTTCGCATTTTTTCTTTCGATGAGAAAGTTGCTTTTGTAAAGGAGAACACCCTTTCGATCTATCCAATTCGCCCTATCCACATTTTGGCATTTATTATTTCGATGAGAAAATTGCTTGTATAATTTATCTGCGTCGCCGTGCTTCTAATGGTAACTTGATTTTTTGTATGGATAGGCGAAAGTTAAAATCTGAGTTTGTCGAAGCAAATTTTGTTTTTTACTGAAACTCGTGAGCGTTGTACTTTTAACTAGTTTTGGTCCTGACAACAGTGGGAATAAATTGTGATCAGCTGAAAAAATTTCGCCGATGCCAGATTTGCATACGATAACTTCACTGTCGTCATGATCAACTCAGTGAAAGTTAAAGACCCGAGCTGTTTTTTGGCTCTTAATTGTTCATGGGCTTTAGCTTCCACATCTTAAGAACTTTTTCCCGAACGGGATGCGCTAACGATTTACGACTTTTGTGCTACGTTCGTCAAAGCTCATAAACATTTTTTTGTCAATCCACTTTATACGCACGTAGCAGAATTGTGCGGCTAGCATTCCAGTTTTCGCTTGCTAGCTGCACAATTCCAAGCGTGTGGTCTGTTAGCTAACTTGACTGCACAGCTGAAGATCTTCGAACGTTTAACACATCATTCAACAATTTCTTATGATTGAAGAAATGGACCATCGATGTCGGACTTTGTCTCTCGAATTTTGTTGAAGCGTTTATAATTTTCCCGCCCTGATAAAAAGTTGCTTTATTTCTTGTATGTATTCTAATTACTTTTTTTATTTTTACAATCACAGCAACAATCAGTTGCATCGATGAGCAAAACTGTAATGGGGTGTCTACTACAATATTTCCTAGAAGCCGTATTAATGACAACATAACTATCATAATCGGGGGGAGGCAATACCGAAAGGGTTGTGTGGCAATACCGAAAGAAGTGTGTGGCTCTCTCCGTTTAACTCAATATAAGTCTTAGAACTCCATGAGCCGCTGGATGTTGAGGACAAAAATTATCGATTTTTTTAATTTTTTAATGGCATTTTTTTAACTCCTTACCGGCTCCCTTGATTTATTTTAGAAGGATAAGTTTTTTTCATAATTTGATGTAAATTTTTATTGTTAACACTAAGTCATTCATCTAGAGATATTTTTCTTTGTACAATTGTAAATCGCCAAAAGCAGTTTATAAGTTACATGTGGTGTCACGGGCTAAAGTTGCCCTAATGTTAAACAGTCCCGTTAAATACACTTTGTGTACTTAAGGGAATGGTCAACTACTTAAGAGAAGTAAAAGTCGCACTGCTTGGGTGTGGTTCACATTGTGACCCACCCTTGTGTATGTGATGAGCATGGGTGCATTCACATTAGGAGGGATAACGGCTAGCGTCATCCGTTACGCGAGGTATCTAAAAAATATACACTCACAATACATATTAGTGTTGTCTACGACGATTATAGTTTATGATTGGTTAAGATAGGTTTTTAAATTTAATACGATTAAATATAATTCAGGCTGAGAGCTTTTTCCTAGAACGTAAATGCGCATGTGGAGCCGGATAACCGCTCCCGTGACGTCACTTAGCCTATGGCTTATAGTTCGTTGGGTGAGGTCGCTAAGGCGCCCACCACAAACACCTCATGGCACACGAGAGTAGACGGCCTAACCGCTTCCTCGCTGTGCTAGGCTGTGTGCCTAAGTAGGGCCGTATTTGATGGTCTGCATTCGTATCGTACACTTCACCAACATATCCAACGGGCAGGAAAAGAGGAGCCATGTATTATATTCTGGTTGCAATCTATTCGCTGGCTAACAAGTGTGCACGTGAAGCCGGATTACCGCTTCCGTGACGACACTAGTACTAAGGTTCTCAGGTCGTAGGTTTGGTCGCTTAGGCGCCCAGATACTACCTCACGTGAGAGAAGATGGTCTCGCTGCTTCCCCACTGTGCTTGAAGATGTGTGCATAGTAGAACGTGGCTGCTATAGAAGCCTACACTTCGTAGTACTAGTAGTCCTTCTAATGACCCGCCTCTCTGAGCGTTCTAGTGAGGATGAGCCATAATATCGATTAAGCTCACTTCAAACTCCTGTCAGAATATCATCGGAAGGTGGCAGAGCCCTTGGCGCGGGGACTTTGTGAGCAAGCCCTGTCCAGGCGCTCGATAAGCCCTCCTGAGCAATATGTTTCTCCGTTGGAGCAGTTTGAGGCGTTCGGGCGCGAACAGCAAAGAGCCGCGTCCGAGGCGTCTGTCACTAAAACCCAGGATCAGCTTAGGCATGAGCAAGCTCGGAGTGAGGCTCTCAACAAGACTGTTAAAATGCTCTCTGCCCGGCTGCAACAGCCGAGGCCCATTCGAAAGAACCCGCCCAAATTCGACGGAATCGCAGCGCACAGGATTGTCCACTGGCTGTTAGCCGTGAAACAATGCGGTGTCGTGCAGCTCATCGAGGACGACAGCCGGATGCTGTCGTACGCCATATCGCACCTGTGCGGTGAGGCCTCCAAGTGGGCTTACTCGGCGTTTATGGCGGACGTTAAGGCGTTCCCTACATGGGCGATATTTAAAACAAAGATTCGTGCCGTGTATTAGCCGCCGAAAAAAACGAAGCGTTGCTTCAGGCGCGCTTCCTTAAAGCGCGACAGGCGAAGTGATCTCTGCAAGAGAATATGCATGAGAAGCGCTCGCTGTCGGCGTTGATTACCGTAGGTCCGATTCACTAAGGGTTCGCGAAATGCAGGAGCGCAGAAGGGGCGGAAGGCCCTACTGACTCGAAATCTGAAGTTAGTCCTAAGCTCAGAGTTATCTAACAAATGGGTAGCATAGTCCATGAGGTGCCGAAAGCTCGGACCTCAACCCTACTCTCCTTGTGGATTCGGGTGCATCGCAAAATTTTGTAAAACTCGCGGCTGTAAGAAAGAGACCGGCGATGTACGAGTCGCTTTGCTAGGATGGCAAGCGATAAGAGGTGACCGTTCGCTTAGCGAACGGCGCGTTCGTAAAAAATGAGAGATTTCAAGTTGAACTTGCCTTCAGTTTAAGTGACTTTTACTGTAGAGACAAAATTCACGGTGCTAGGTCGTATGAAGCATGGCATGGTTGGCAAGGCACCTTATGGATAGGTCGCAGTACACGCACAATTGCTAGCTTCAGGCCGGACACTGAGAAGGATGTACTCGTGCGAGTGGCTTATGCAACTGATGCCGTATTTAACACAATTAAAGGTGCACTGACGGGATGTCAAACATCACCAAGTCCAACCCAGCTCGGATAGATTGGTGTAGCGAATAGGAAAATGACAAGTAGTCATGCGTCCAAAAGCCCTGCATAGAGCCGGGAGTCTGTGCCAATAGATAGCGGGCTGATAGGAAGTCAGGCGTCACAAGAACAGGCACAGAGCCTAGAGCCTGGTGCTGTTGGAGAGGTGCGTTGGCCATGAGAGCAACGCCACCCGCTTCCCTGTCAAACGTCGTGGTGACTCGAAGAACGAGTACTCGATAGATTAGGACGCTCAAAGGCATGTCTATACGAGTGAGTTTGGATCAGTGTCTATTAAAGAGGACGGGCCTTCAAACGAAGTGTTCGAGGCCATCAAAGACAAAATTGCGGAGGCATCTTCAGTTGATGTGCTCCAGCACGTCTTACAAATGCCGAGGGTGATTAAAAATCAACATTATCTTAACCGATAAAGGGTCTTTTGGGAATGTCGTGAGATCTTTTCCTTTATGAGCTTAAAGAAGGAAAGGTCCACGAAGCAGTCGCACAAGCTCGAGAAGAGAACTTGGTGGATTTTTGCTCGTCGTCCACAGTGGACGAGAGCGTCCTAGAAAATAACAAAAAGAAGCGGTTCGCTGCTCAAGGCTCGGATGCCTTGAGAGACAGTCTGTTCTTTGAGGTTCTGTGGAAGCATCGCGATGTGTTCCCAGAAGATTTGCCGAGACGGCTACCAGCAGATAGGGGCATCGGGCACAAAATAGACCTCGAACCTGGCACCAAGTATCGTGTGACCAGGCAATGGCGGTTGCTGAAAGTACAAGTCGATTATATCAATGAGTTCTTCGACAAACGAGCCAAGGCGGGACATGTGCGTGAGAGCAAATCGCTTCACTGCAGCCCGACCTTTTGTGTGCGTAAAGCCACAGGTGGATGGCGCGTGGTTCATGCTTATAATAAGCTGAACACGGCGACCATTCCGGCGCAAACGCATATCCCGCGAAAAGATGTTTTGTTGAACTCCATGGGAAAGTCAACTATCTATCCGCGTTGAATTTGAAGGATGGCTACTATCAGGTACTCATGAGAGATTCCGATGAAGCCAAAACGGCAGTAAGCACCCCAAGCGGTATGCTTTGGGAGTGGCTTGTGATGTCCCAAGTTTAAAAAAAAGCACCAGCGAAATTTAACAGAGTGGTGGTTTACGTGATGCGTCAGCACCGTGCCTACACGCCCCATTAATTTGACGATGTATTCGTGCATAGTAAGGCCGAGGACGGGCTGAGCGTAATAGAGTCGAACAAGCTCATTTAGACGCTGTGTTGCAGACTTTAAAGGACGCCCAATTGTTCGTCAACTTTCAAAAGTGCGTCATAGGGTCCCAGAGATACCTGTGCTAAGCTGCATCGTAGGTATATATGTTGTACGAGCAGACCCAGACAAGGTAAAAGCTGTAAAGGAATGGCCACTCCCACGGCATGTGAAGAATTCGCGCCAATCCTAGGGCTCGCTAATTACTTGCATAAATATAGGAAGAATTATGCTGAGAAAACTAAGATATTACCTGAATTCCTGAAAGTGTACGCAGAATGGGTTTGGTTAAAAGAATAAGAAGACGCGTTCAAATCAGTGAAGCAATCCTTTGTAAAGGCACCTGTCTTGGCATTGCCAAACGCGGCTAAGCCCTTTAGCGTCGTCTGTGATGCAAGCAATTTTGTAATCGGCAGCGCGCTCATGCGATAGGATAACGACTGCGTCGACTTTGTCATCTCTTATCAGTCCGGCTTTTAAAAGCCGCGGAACTAAATTACACCGTGCATGAGAAGGAGCAACATTCAATAAAGTATGTACTTGTTAAATTTCGAGTGCCTACAGGGCACAGAATCATTTGTGATTTATACGAATAACGCATCACTGGAAACCGCTAACAACTCACCGCATTTCTCGCCTAGAATGGCAAGATGGCTTACATTCTTTTCTGAATTTAACATCAAAGTTAAATAAAAGCCGATTGCGTCATATGTCTTGCTGACGCTTTATCGCGCAGTCCAGACTTCGAGGTAAGATACCAGAAAAGTGTGTCTCGTCTAAGGCACAAGTTGAGTCGTCAACGTTGGCAGCCTGAAGGCATACCACGTGACGAACTCATACGCCCCCGAAATAAAGGAGAGCTTTAGTCAGCATGAACATTGTCGTGTGCTGTTGGATCACTTCGGTGGACGAAGGTTTCCCTTCCGTCGCACCTGAAGTCTAAGTAAAGTCGCTTTAGCTACAGCGATGACCTATTTGTCATCAGCTGTCACATTGTGATTCTTTGAAAATGTATGTCCCCCATGACACAGATCTTAAGCTGATGATCCTTCACGATATCCATGATGCGCCATCGATGGGCATCTGGGCCGTTAAAAGACATTCTTACGAGTCTCAGATGGCTACAGCTATATCGATGAATGACCAACTATATTCGCTCCTGTGATCAGAGCGCATTAAGCCTGCATTGTCCAGAAATGCGCCATTGAAGCCGCTACAAATTCCACCGGATTATTAAAAGTCGGTCAGTTCTGGACTTCATGTTTGGCAGGCCGCCTGTCCACAAGGGTCGGACAGGGCTTGTCAAATTTGTAGACAGACTGAGCAAATTGGTGCTTTTACCACCATGTGGTGTCACGGTCACAGGCAAGGAGGCAGCTCTCTTGTTCGTGGGTCATATGTGCCGACTACAAGGGATGCCCGAGTCCGTAGTAATGGACCAGGGTCTACGTCTTACGTCGGGTTTTGTACGTCATGTGCTTGAGCTGTCTAGTGGCAAGCTCCACGTGTCTACAGCCGATCATTCCCAGACCGATGGCCAAACGAAATGAGCCAATCGGGTCGTGGTGGATGTATTGCGCACGGTAGCGACTTCCAAAGAATGGAGCAAACAATTGTTCTTCGTGGATTTCGCTATTAATGCCAGTGTTCACGCCAGTACGGGTAAGACATCGTATTATATTAACGGCATGCGCCATCCTCGGACGCCAGTCTCGTTTGCGTGCAACCCAAGTCTTAATAGGGGAAGGCCCCTCGCTTTGCTCGGTGCGAGAGAGGGACACAGCTTCGCCAATATGATGATGACCCGTTAGGATATCATGTAAGTGACGGAAACTTGCCAAGTGACCCTGCCGGTTTGGCAGTGATCAGTATAGAGTCACGGCAAGAAATGCCTGTGCATTTAAACAGAAATTTACAAGTCAAGTTTTAGGTGGAGCTACTCATGAGAAAATGCACTGTAAAAATTATGAAGAGCTGCCTAATGTAAATAAAGAAATTAAAGATGTTTCGTTCTTGAAAACTTCAATTTATGACCGACCTCTCGTCGGTTAGCGAGGTTCAACGCTTTGTGGATGAGTGATAAGCCATCACACGAAAAGTCTGTGACGCGATAACACGCGCATAGGACAAGCAAAAGAAATTTGCGGACCAACATGGCCGCAGAAACAATATGCGGACAACATGGTCGCAAAAATAATCAGTGCTTTAGAGAAGAAAAAACTACTTATTACTGCTACCCACCTGAAGGTACTACGCATTTTATCGGGCCGTTTACGGTGGTCGAGGAGGTTGACGACCAAATTTATGTGCTCAAACTTCCGCCGTATATGAAGACGCACCCCGTATTTTACGGGGGTTGTCTGAAGCGGTATGTTGATCCAGAAGAAATCACATCCCCATGCGTCTACGGAGACTGATTTTGACGCCGATTAGGAGTCGAGCGTTGATCCGGTCGAGTGTGACGGTGAAGTCGAATAACTTTAAGCCGAATAACGCCTCCCACCGTGATATTGACTGGGAGTGCGGGAAGGACTGCGGACTAGACGCAGTTTCCTCAGCATTAACTTTCCAAAAAGTCCAGCCGAAGTTTCAGCCTTCATAACCTAAGTGATCCCTCGAGCAGACATCGTGAAGATCCGTAGTATATGGTTTTCAAGATACCCGATCCGTCGTTCAGCAGTGCTCAGCGCCTGCGACTAAACGGAAGCAGAAGCGGTATACGCTGCCGCGAGCAGGCTGGCGAAATCGTCGATCCTATGGGACGTCGCCTGCACTGATGGATGCTGCTGCGAACCAACCTCTCTTTGTGAAAAAAAGGTTGATATACCACCGCTCCGTGCCACAGAAGCTTTGAATTCTCGTCTAGTGGAGAGGATACCCGAAGACATTTTCGACTCCTATGAACTGGTCGACACACTGCGCACCGGCATATCGAGCCTGGTGTCTGCCTATAAGAAGAAGCACCAGTTGTCGCTACACTTCTTTCGAACAGACTAGCAGGAGCGGCATAACGAGAAGAGACAGGGAGTACTGTATCGCCCATGATTTCCCTTACACGCAAGCGAGCGAAGTTAAGTCGCTGCGACCTTTGTTTCGCCACATCAGAATGTGGCTGATAACGGCGCAGAAACTCCACTTCGGATTGGTAGGCTGATTCATTTGAATGCAATAGAACCGGGATCGGGGAAACACGGCTAAGTGACTTCACCTTAGCCTTTCATGAATTGTAGACGTCATACTAACTATTAGCGTCTATAGTAGCGCCTTGAAGGAGCGACGCACTAATTCCGTCTAAGCGAGGCCATTCAGATGGAGGTGGCATCGGTAGGATGCAACCAGTCGCGTAGCCACGATTAATGCGCTGGCTTGTGACGCCGAGTGGATACGTTTACGTTCCGTCGCTGGAGCTTTACGCTCAGGCTTTTTTGCGTCAAACCCACTGTGGAAGGAAGGAGCCCGTTACTTTAACTCAAACTAAAGGTGTTCTGAGCAAGCGTAAGACACACCGTAGTTGACGACACGCGATACCCGCTGTCTCGGAATCAGCGTATACATACTTATGTAATATGTGTACTTAGCTAAGTCTACCTATGTAAAGGCCTGCTAGGTTGCACCTAGCAAGGATGTGTAGTGGTACGCCACCCTTACACAAAATAGCACACGACCTTATGTGCAAAACACAACCAAGCGAAAACACGACGCAACTATTAACAGTATCGTCGCCCATGAAGCGGCGATTGCAGCCAACCATGAGCACACGAAACGACACCACTTGTACCACGCCAACAGAAACATAGGGCAACTGTAGGCCGTTAAACCACCACCCTCTTACAGACCGGTTATTACATTTTGTAAAATTATCAACGGGAGGAACGAAAGACAGCGAGCTGCCTTCACGCCGCTTTAAGTCCTGTCAGCTGCTGCTGCAGTCGCGCTGTCAACTGGACAGAACGATTCATCCCACTTCGCCGTGAGGATGTAGATCCGTCGCTCAGTGTTGACTACTCCACTGCCATCACCTCATAGTAGTGATGAGTACAGCGACCTAATGGGGAAGATTAAATGGCGCTTTTATTGTCCACTCAAGCTTCACTCATCGCTCCTAACATGGAGACGCCGCACATTGCGAAGTCAAACTTGCCTTACGGTTACAAGGCAACTGTCTCGTCGTCGGCGCTAGCTAGCGCAGCGACCATTCATGAGAGCGCTAATCCATAGAGGTGCAGCTGCTTCTCAGTTGGGTATAATCGCAACATTTGTTGTTCAGACTACCATACACAATGTGTAACGGAGCGTACCGTTATACATCCTTCTAGGTGCGATCTATCAGGCCCTTCCATAGTTAGACTGCAAAGTACACATATTACACAAGTAGGTATACACTGAATCTGAGATAGTGGGTACTGCGTGTCGTCATCATCATAATAACGGTGGTTATAACGCTTCCTCTTAAGACTTTAAATGTAAGTTAAAGTAACGGGATCCAACCCCGTAACACCTGGTAGCACTTCGTAGTCCTTCTAATGGAGATAAGCGCTCTGCCTATCCAGGGGGCTGATGGGGGAATGTTGGACAATGATGATTTCCAGTATCTGACTGCTTTCGAGCGGGAAGCTCTACGTCGTCTTGCAGATATGGTCAGTATAACTACCGTAGACGCCATGCTCAAGGTTACACCTGAGCGACAACAGCGTATAGCCATCCAAGACTTCGTCAACCGCGAACTCGCCGATTTGCGTCGGCCAGCTTCGACTTCCGTGATTGCCACGGGGTCTGACATCGTCAAACTCGACGTCTCGGGTTATAGCGGCAAAAGTCCGAAGCGCCTCGCGCTTAATCTGTTGCTGCGCGAGGTGAATTTTGCAGTCCAAGCCCGCCAGCTTAAGTCAAAATTCGCACCCCTCCCCCTTTTCTCTTGATAAAATTGATATGCAAGTAGAAGGAGTGGGCGCTGGGCAAGCTTGTGGCCGATCCGAAATGTTCCCTTAATATGAAGGCCCACAAAGACGACTTGCGCCTGGCATTTGAGCCTCCGTAGAATGAGCACCACCCTCGCTCAGCTTTTCTGGCGCGGAAGTGGGGCCACTAGTCGATGCTGGACTATCTCCAGCGAGCTCGAAACCTGGTGTCCTGCAATGTCACTAATCCGATTGATATGGTGACGGAGTTTCACATGTTCGTCACGGGAATGAAAGCTGGGCGCTAGATTTTCTATTTGACGCGGAAGCCTCCGACGTCACTTGATGAGTCGCGTTGCGCGAAGATTTCAAAGTTGTGGCTTCGTGCATGAAATATTTTTACTCTGCACCTGCTGCTCAAGAACCTGAGTCCATGGAGGTTGATGCGATCGAGCATGCTATCTCTTCTCAGCGTCGTGCTCCATGCCACGGCTTTCGGAGGCCTGTAGCGCCGAAACAGCAGATTTGCTTCTGCTGTCGTATGCCTAGTCACCACGCGGCTGTTCGCTTCGCGCCCGCCCCAGAACTCGCTATCGCTACGTCTGACGCCTCTGTTAACGTCGCTGATCAGCCAGAAAACGATGACAACCAGCAGGCGTGGAATAACCAACCGGATAAAGACGGAGATACGTGCCTACAGTGGCGGCACGTTCTCCTAGCCCTGCTGTGTGCGATGCCCATGTGAATACATCCTCGTCCAGCAATGATCCGCGATTGATCGGGCTTAGTAAACATGTTGACGGTGCGTCACGTCCACTTCGCGCTTTGCTGGACTCAGGTACGACAAATATTTTTGTCCGCGCCGACAGTTTAACCGTTCAATCGTCACGGTTGCGTGTTTGCGAGTCTACAAGGGAGATGTTCGTCAAGTGTGCGGACGGCAAGCCCCGAACGCACCGACAACGCTCAGTGGTACTACCTTATCGGCTTGACGCTTTCACTAGCAGTAACAAATCTCAAGTTATTGACTTAATCGATCCATTTAATTGCACTTTGGGATGTCGTGGCTTGCGCGGCATCGAAATGACATTGGTTGGCTAAATTGCACGGTTCGGTCACGTGGCATTGATGTCAATGCGGTTGTCGCCGTTCTTAACAGGCCGATGGGTACGTGGCAGCATGTTGCCGTCGTTGGCCTCGACTTCACAGCTTGTTGTGAAGCAGTGACTTCCGTACAACCGGTGTAACGGGGCACTACGACTTGTACTGCTTCAGTACAAGTCCACTTCGCACTACTTCAGTTGCGAGTGGTGCCCTACGTTATTTCACGTACTGTACGTGCAGAGGAAGACTTCTCTTAAGGCAACTAGCTTTAAGAGGGTAAAATGGAAACTGTATTAAATATAATTAAGTGTCTCTTGTTCTATCTTTGTAAATGCTAACTTAATTATAATCTAATACTTAACGTGTAAATGAATTCTTATCTCTATCTTTTCTTATCGTATCTTATCTCTCTCTCTTTTGTTTACATCTACAGCTGATTAGTCTGCGGTATAAATAGATATAATGGTCTATACCTATTTCTGGATAAGAATTCTGAACATTACTAGTATAAGTAATATCCTCCAAATATTATCTACCTTTTCGATAATATATAAATTAACAACCTTTAAATGTTAATTTCATGTAACGATATACCCCGTTACATCACCCCTACCTTAAACTACAATCACTCTGACTGTCATTGGATGGAGCGGTCACTATGAGACCACTTAATATTAAAGTGATGTTAATTGGTCAGAACCATCATTTTAAATTCCATCGCACGAAGAATAAACTCCTGCGGAGTATTGATAGTACTGCGTCTTCGGCTGAGGTTTGTGCAGCCGCGGGTGACGCACTGTTATCTATTGCGGCAGACGGAACGTCTGCCGTAGTATCTTCCACTCGCACAACATTAGATGTTGTGAGTGCACGTGATGATTCACCACGTGAATACGACCCCTCTTTGGAGGTCGACTACGAATGCGAGTCGGACGAAATGGCCGACTCGGGGAGAATAGATTAGTCGCCTAATAAACGTCAGGCGGCTGACTATGAGCCTTCGAATCAGAGGGCTCATTCTGATGGACGAGTTAATGGTCTATTTGGATCCGACGATGAGGATGATCTCTCATCGCCTCTTCTTTCTCTCGCACGGTCACCTGCACGTATTTCTGTGCAATATGATGACGATGGCGTAAGCCATCGTAAGAAAAGTTCTTGTGGTACCCCTGCTTCAGTGGGTATTACTCAGGGAAGTGAAGACAGTAAACGTCTCACTCGGCCCTGAAAAGAAGCCGTGGCTTTTGCAGGACGGCTAATCAATAGCTTGTCGGGAGAAACTACTCCTCACAATAAATATCCTTTATCTATTGCAACAAAGCTACATGGCCTTGATCCCAGCGCGAAGATCTTTCGCGCTGAGGAAGATTTTTATCTCAATGTTTTTCTTAAGCATCGATGGTTTAGTGGCAACAATAAGCGAGATAAAGTCTCGCTTATGCAAGCCTGAAGCGCGTTCATTCGCAATGTCAAAGACATTAGACGCGAAGCCTGGCTTCAAAAACTTAACGCGAATCGCGTTAAGTTTGAGAAACAAACTCCAACCGACGCAAAGTATAAATTGCATCGGTTGTCACGTGAGGCTGGGCTTCCATGCCTCACGTGGGGTGATCCCTGTCCGTGTTGTGTTGACAACTCGAAGAGGGTAAAAGGGGATGTCTATTCCCTTTCTTCGCCCTGGGGAAGGGCTCGCATCTCTATTGAGATGCG
>NC_090621.1:3424841-3475333 GCF_004359215.1 Bremia lactucae | reverse complement strand
GATGAAATCATCATCATACTGTAAATCTCTTAACGTGTAGTGAAATTTCACTACGCGTTTCATTACTGTTATCGATGCGCCTGTCGCTAGACGCACCGTCATCCTCGTTGGAGGGATGTCGCGCTCAACATATTTGAGCCTACGACCCTCTAGTGACTGGCGACGAATAAAGTTATTCGACGCTCCGCAGTCCACTAGGGCTCTGAGTGACAAATCATTTGTCACTTTCAACTTCAAGGTGATGAGGGATACCTCATCACCAGGTGCAGAGACACATAATGATTGTGTGTCTGGAGCAACTTTAGTCAAGAGATTTGCAAATTCTCTTGAGGTTGCTGGATCAGTAGGGCGTTGCGCCCCTACTGACCCCGTCCATTTTTTGGCGGTCCGCCTCGCTGTTGCGATTTCGCAACAACGTCGGATCCGCGACCGTTGCCCTTTTTGGCATACGATCCAAAATTACGTTCAGTACCTTTTGGTGCTGGACGTGGGGCACTACACTCATGAGCGTAATGTCCCAATTTTTGGCAGCGATGGCATTTCTGCGATCGCTTATTATTCGAAAAGCGAGGTTTCTCGCTTTCGACATAGGAAAGGTCCATGGGTTCTGGACCTCCTAGTTCGTGTCGTCTAGGTGGACGATATGATGACGAACTTGCTTGAGCCTGTCTCAAGCTAAAGTCCTCCTGTTCCGCAACGGATATTGCTTCTTCAAGCGTATCCAGTTCCAAGCGGAACAGGTGGGTCTTTACGGGACCATCCGTAAGACCTTGCATGAACACCGTAATCAACGTGTGTTCATGGACTGGGTTATTTGTAATACAACTCGCTAAGAGTCGTATGTGCTGGGCATATGCGTGAACATCACGCTTGACTTGCTTGAGTTTCAGAAGCTCTGAACGAGCTCTGAACTCAGCCCTAGGCGGTTCAAACGTCTGTTTGAGCCGGGCTATAAAGCCTCTAGCGACCCAAGACATATGGATCGCGCAACTTAAGGCCCAATGCCCAAGTTTTGGCACGACCTGCCAGCTTTGATTGAGCGAATGCGACTTGCATTTGTTCGTCGATGATGTGACGTACCCTTATGGCATCGTCCAACTCGACAAATCATCGTAAGAGGAAGCCTTCCTAGACTCCCCTGTACTTAGAGATGTCAATCTTTAGAGTTTTGGGGAAGACGCGTATGCGTCAACCCAGGTACAGGGTCTGTACCTGTTGTAACCTCAACAGTTCTGCCTGTTGAGAGCCTTGCTGATTCAGCAAGGCTACGTTTTCCTTCACCTCGTCAAGTTCATGCTGTGTGAACTTGGCGATAGCTAAATGAAGAGCATCTCTGTCCAAACCGGACAGCATGGTCAGAATGGCATCGCTCTCTACGGTCGAACTCATTCGTTCGACCGCACTCCTTTCTATGTCACTTAGAAAGGAGTAGCTATCACGCGAAATGTAATGCGTATTCCCACTATCATCTGACATGTCCATGTTAGATGAAGGAAATATGGTTCTTGGACGGACTACAAAGTGCTACCAGGTGACGGGGCACTACGACTTGTACTGCTTCAGTACAAGTCCACTTCGCACTGATTCAGTTGCGAGTGGTGCCTTACGTTATTTCACTTACACTAGTACGTGCAGAGGAAGTCTTCTCTTTAAGGCAACTAGCTTAAAGAGGGTTTAATGAAAAAACTGTATTAATCTAATTAAGTATCTCTTCTTTCTATCTGTTAACTCTAACTTAATTATAAACTAATACTAAACATGCAACTGAATTCTTATCTTATCTGTCTCTCTCTTTGTTTATATCTACAGCTGATTAGTCTGCGGAATAAATAGATATAATGGTCTATACCTATTTATGGATAAGAATTCTGAACATTACTATATAAAGGAATATCCTCCAAATATTATCTACCTTTTAGATAATATATATTAATTTACAGCCTTTAAGTGTTAATTTCATGTAACGACACCTCCCGTTACAATATGCTTCTAAGAAATTGTGTGCTTCCTATCTCGCTGCCCTGTCCCTTGATCAGCTTGCCTTCGCACGTCAGAGTTACAAACTTATTCACGTACTCGATCTATAACAGATCACACGGCAATTGTAGCGCTCCATTGTGGCACAATCATGAATACGTACTTACAGCATGTTACAAAGGTTAACAATATGAGAATTTATCACGTAAGAATGCAAGGGTTTTAAGAAAAAAAACTTTCGGAACAGTACGAAAATTAATTTAAAATGAGTCTCGATTCATTTAGAATTAAACGGCCAAATTGTGACGTTTAAATTACGTAGTGCAATTTTGTGTGAGCAATCGATTCATAAAGCCGTGCAAAGTTGTCGTGTATTATCAAATATATATATAAATCGACGCAAGACTCACATTGGAAATGATGTATGTTGCTGCGGAGGGAATAGCAAATCGCTTAAACAAATAGGTTATTGCCCCTCAGCAACCTTGCGACTCAATATATTTTAAAGGATAACGCCTTTTAAGGCTACTACTGAACAATGCTTCTACTAAAGATAAAATATATATATTCCTGTTTTTTAATCAAAGGCTCTTTGGCAATTTTATCATTTGCCAAGACATACGGTTGAGAGAAAGGCTATTTAAATTTGTGGGTTGTCTGTAAATCATTTGCTTCGCTAGATATTTGGGCTAGTCATACTTTCTATAATTATTGTAATAGACTCAAAGGTAGCAACAATATTTGCACACTGGCTATCATCTCCAGACAAGGAGCCATCATTGCTATTATGCGCGACGTTAGTGGACACGGACCCTTGATACAAGCTACCGCTTAACATGTTGCAGGTATTTTCTTGATTCGTAAGAAGTTGCCGCACATCTTTCTGAATCCGATCAGCATCAATTTCATCATCGACTTCTCCACTTTAATCAACACTAGAAAAGTTTTGTAAAAACAATCAATGAAGTCCGCCGCATCGACCTTTTTTTACCCACTTGACAGTGGTTAAAGTAAATAAATGTTTACGAGACAAAAGAACGAATTATTAAAGTTGCTTATAGCTCCGCGTTTACAAGTGTTAATTGAGGGGTTTGTCTCCTCTATCCACCTACATATATTTATATAAGCGACGCCAGTTGAAAACCCGACCTTCACACCCTTCACGTGAGACTTTCGCTCCTTATATTTCAAAGTGATCTTTCCAATTTGCTTAAAAAAAGAACGCATTGACAAAAATCAAACCACTTCACGTCACTCGCGGTCGGAAAAGCTTAATAGCAAGGCCGTCTCCGTTAATTCTTCAAATGTCGGCTCAAAAGACGATCCATCGGCGGTTCGAAATGGCTCGGGAATGTACATTTGCGAGCAAATAGTGCGTTTCGACGAGTTGTGGTCGTTCACGTGATGCTGTTTGCGTTCACTTTTGCGTTGAATGATGCCTTGAATGGGCTGCCTACAATGTCGTTTACGCTGCTCCGAATTGCGCTGGTTTTGATTCGCACGCTCGCGATGCAATTGACAGAGGTTGTGTAATTCGCCTCGGCGTTTCTTGGCACGTAGATTGATACATCGTGTGCTCTTGTATCGACAACGAAGCTCGTCAGGTGGCGCAATGTGTCGAGCGGCTTCGGCAGCAAATCGTTCGGCTTCGTCTAGTGGATCGTAAGGAATTGCCACGCGACCGCCATTTGGGAGCTCAACGAGTTTGTGTCCATCTGGATCAAAGACAGCGTGAAGGTGTCGAGTGGGGTTCATATCGAATCGCACGGTCTAGTTCTAACAATCACTGGAATTAAAATACACAAGTGCTTGGATTTGATGGTTAAAGTGGAAGGTGCGGGTGGGATCTGACGTAGGCGTGATGGGAGACAGGCGAGAAGACCTTAAATCAGCTCGCTTCATTAGGACGATGGAGTAGGAAGGGATGCAACAGAGACAGTTTTGTCGTAGTCAGACGCCACGCAGCTGGGAAAAGCACCCGTTTTGTTTTTTTTCGACTTCAAGTCCCTCGGGGTTCAAAATTTACTTGCATCGAGTCGAAACTTTGTTAAACAAGGCCCGATGGTTTTTACGTGTTAGTTGTGTTTGCAGGCCAAGTTAGTGGGCTTCAGACAAATGGTATTCCATTAGCAAAGGGTTTGTTTTTCGAGATTGGATACGCTAATGGTTCGACAAGACTTTGCTGAGATGAAAGTACGAAGGGAGTAGTCTTGCGTAGGTAAGTTAATTGATACCGTTAAAAAAAAATATATTCGGATTGTTTTGGTGATCGTAAATTGTAAGCTCTATATTTATATAATTTCATTGATGTTGCATGGATGTGAGATGACGTCGAGGCTTGTTTGTGACTTGGTACGCGCAACATCAGCACGAGCACGTGGTAAAATTCTTAAAATTAATGTCCATTGTGTTTATTCGCTGTTTAATAATCAATTTGATAAAAAAAAACTGTTTCTTCGGATCGTAGCGAAAAATCCATCGGAACAACTCGGTTGCCAAGTCACTCATGTCGCGCCAATTCTCATTCAACGGCGCGGTCTTTGCGTTTCATTGTTTGCCACAATCCGAGTGCTGCAATTTAAAAAATCTTTTGCAACACAATCATGGAGTAATTTACGATGCAACAAAAAAAGAAACATTAAAAGTTGTTTTTGTGATCACGAGTTACAGGGTCGACTGTGAACCTCCTGCGTCACTCACTCAAGCACCTTACCAACTTGTGACTTGCTTCTGGATAAAGGAAATATTGCGGCTTGGTCGGTGGCTAAAGCTTGATAGCCACTTATTCTTTACGCCTCCACCTCGACCCCGCACTTTGTGGCTACAGTATCCTCCTCACTATCAAGAAGTTGCTCACGAACAAAATGTCGAGCTTTATCAAAACTATCATTTAGAAAATCCCTATGCAACGGCATTAAAACGACACAAAATGCGATTGCCCTGTGCGCCGTCGTATCTCTATCGTAATCAAGTGCCTCTTTGGCCTTATATTGCGGCCCTATTAGCACGTCCGATTCAAAACGTGCATGACCTCACCACAAGAATACAATCGTACGGATGTACTACAACACTCTGAACTCTAGCAAGAGATAATGTACTTTTTTTCTGTATTAGACTATCCCTCTCGAGCTTACGGCGTCCATTGAATTGTTTAAATTATGCAGTAACGGAGGTTCGTGATGTCTTTGATTATTATTAACGTGATTTATTCTAATCGCTTGTTTTCTTACGCAAGTAGTTGCTAACGCAAAACGAACAGAAAGCATTGTTTACATGGGGTTTGCCACAAATGGTGCAACTGATTTTAACGATGCCACAATTGTTTAAAACACCACCACCACTCTTAACGCCTCCTGAAATAAGCACCACCCTACAAGACCACGCTACCAATACTTGTGCTGGCACCAACAAGACTCGTATCGTAACGCAAACGCATCAATTTACCAAGCTTGAAGTCTTAACCCTCCTCTGTGGTTGTTTTTTCGGTATCGTTCCCGACCAAGATATCGTTCAAAACACCTCCTTGAAAAAAACATTTCAAACGTTTAAAAATCACTATCCAAACGAAACCAATTTAAATTTTCCAACTTTTTCGGCAATTCCATTGTTTTCAGCTTCTAAGAAACGGAAACAATTGATTGAATTAAAGGGTCAGAAGATTCGATGCCTTTTGCAATATTTCTTACAAGTACTTCCACGTGATAAAATAATTTTATCCAATGAAGTCATTGACTTCACACGCATTAGTGTCCAGCTCCCACGTGCTTTTAAAACCCTCGATGCTACTTTATCGCCTCACGAACTGATACAGATGTTGCAGACTACGGCAATTAATTCCGACAACACGAGTGATGTCAAACCAATCCAAAAGGTTCAACTTTCATGGTTACGCAGCGCTCGATACGTATCGAATACAACGATTGAAACACTTGAGAAGCACGTGCAAATTATTTTTGCCAATGAATTTGCCGGCGGTGGTGTATTTAATGCCGGCTGTGTACAAGAAGAAATTCGTTTTTTAGTATCTCCAGAATTGCTTGTTGCCTGTCTTGTTGTTGCCAAATTAGAACCTCAAGAAGCTTTTGGTATTTATGGTACCGAAAAGTTTTGTACGTACCACGGATATGGCAATTCATTTGCGTATCGAAAAAGTCTTGACGATCGTTCGACGTTGCAAACATTATCGAACGGAAAAAAACGCCGCGAGTGTATTATTGTAGGAATTGATGCCACAAATTATTGCAATTTGTGTAAAGAACACCAATACTCTCGAAAATACATATTTCGCGATTTTATGAAAGCGTTCGCTGGATTTGCATACCCCGATATTCACAACAAGAATTGTTCGTGGCCCGTAGCTACGGGCAATTGGGGCTGTGGTGTCTTTCAAGGCGATCGAGAAGTCAAGTTTTTAATTTAATGGCTCGCAGCTTCGCTGAATCACCGGGAATTGGTCTACGTTATGTTTGAGCAAAGCTCGGAATTACGAGAAAAAGTGGATTTATTGATGAAATTCGCGACTTGCATCAAGGCCCAAAAATGGGAGACGGAGAGTCGTGGATTAATGCACTGGCTTGCAAACTTTCTATTTAAAGAATTACAGGCTAATTGGGAGGCGCAACGCGTGCAGAGTATACTGACACGTGCCTCGCTTTCGCTGGAACAAACTTTAGCCTTGCTTCCGGAATCCGAGAATGTTGCCAAAAATGCATATAAGCAACAGGAGCCAAAGGCAACTAGTTGCTCTTTTTCGACCAAAATAGACCTAGAACGAAATCTTGTAGCTTCTCGTCAGCGTGAAGAAGTTTCAGAGAAAGAGGCCAATAAAAAGTTTAAAACGATGCATTAGATGCCAATCCAGGACCTCTTTGCTACAAATGCAAAACGTTCGTCGTGACGATTTTGAAATTGAAGAAATAATAAATTGAAGAAAAATCAGGTTCAATTTAAATATGAAAAACAGCCGACTTAAAATTATCCCCAGTTGGCAGTAAGTATACCATGACCTAAATCTTCCCGAGTTTAAATAATTGCACCGAAAAGTGGAATTTGCCTTAAAATTTTAATAAAAGTTTCTGCCAATGAGAATTCATGCCCCGTTTTGTTTTGTGTTTCGCTCTTTATATTAATACCCTTCCCAATTTGATGAAATCGTCCACTTCACCCGAAAGAATGGCTTGAAGTGACATTCCAATGCGCGCACCGACCGGCTGCGCGCCAAGGTTGTCGCTGTTACTGCCACTATCGCTCGAGTCTACAATTTCAACACGTGGTGGCTGCAACTGCGTCTTCTCCACATCAACTGGTGGTGGCTCTTCCAGCTGTGTGCCAATCATACACTCTTGTCGAATGAAGGCCCCGTCCATTAGAGCCATGGTGTCCTTCATGTTGCCTAAGACGCGCGCAAAGCCAGCCGCAAAATGAACGTACGAATCGTATCGATGAATTTTATAATCGTCACCAAAATAAAAGGTATTGTCGACAAAATACTCAAGCTGCTGACCAATGAGACGCTGAACAAGAGGTTCATTCCACAATAAATGGGGAAACACTTCTTTAATTGTCCGTCGCGTAAGGCGTACATAAAGTTTTGCAGGTGCGAGGACAATGGGATTTAAATCCGCTGTCAAAAGGTGCAAATGCTGCACTTCGTACTTAAGCTCGGCATGATAGACAGAGTACTTTTGCCACTGATTAAGCAGCTCTTGCACACCGTACGAGCTCGCAAACACGACGTTTGGGTGCATTAGGCGCTTTAAAAACAGTGCCTGTCGCGTCGAGAGCGCAATTTGCTCTTGTGGACCATTCGAGGTGCCTCGTTGTTCCGTGACACGCACTCCGTACTTAAAGAGGGAAAAGTACTCTTTTACGACGGTTGCAAACGATGTACCCATAAGTTGCCACTGAATTCGACAGGTTTTTTTGGTGAGCTGTTGCCGGGAACGGTCGTCAAGAAGAAGCTCGTGAACCTCGTCTTTAAGCTGATCGACTTGCTCCTCGAGCGTTTGCACGTAGCTCTTTCGACGGGAGCGATACATCTTCCCACGTTCGCTATTCGAAAGGCGCCGAGAGCGCTTCTTGGATGACAACATACCAGTTGCCGTGGCCTCAAAACGAAGCGATAGCTGCATTCTATCGTTAACGCGACTGCTGCGTGGATAGATGGGAAGGAATGTTGGGGCCATAAACATCTCAGAAACCGAGGGTCGGTCTTCGGATGCCATTGGCCCTTCCTCGTCGGCTGTGGTGCAGAGGGCTGTGATATCCATGCGGTGGTCGGGTCGAATCATTCGTTCGGGGGTTACGCTATTCTCGACGGTCGAATCGCAAAGTGGGGTACGTGGGTTTAGCCACTCGAGAAGAAAATCGGCTCTTGTGGTCGTCATCCCCTTGCCCGCTAATTTCGCGCAATCTAGTGCTTAAGTCAGTACGTTTTCTGTGGTAAAGTCAGGTCAGGACCACGAGATGTACTGGATTAGGCCGTTCTGTATGCGACAAAAACTTCGCTTTGAGACTGTGGGATGATTAAATTGTACGAGTTTATTTATTGAGACCAGCTGGATTAGAACGTCTTTCCTTTGACAAGTTGAAGTATTATTGCAGAGCTATGCGCTGTCACAGGTTCTTCCAGCAATTTAATGCGAAGGTAGCCACAGTTGTTGCACACATTTGTAGAAAAGGCAGCCTCCAGTGATGACGTGTAATGGACAAGAGGCACAGGCACAGGCATTGCGTCCCAATAAGGCAACGAAGTAAATGAGCGTCAATAATAATAACGGTTTACCCCACTGTAATGAGTCACGTACGTTCAGCTCAGCAACAATCTTGATTAGAAGCCGAGACCAACGTTGCAAGCAAGGGAATTCTACTTGCAATTTTTTAAATCAGACGCCCTTTCCTTATCCAAGATATTTCGTTGCACTACCGCAGAAGTGCGAAAATCTCACATCTCTTTTTGTAAACCGTCAAATTGCCTCGAGCAATTAGGGTAAACAAGTACATTTTATTTGCTTTTCAAATTGCGATTAGGTAAACAGGGATGTTTGACACGGACAAAAACTATTTTATGCTGGAAATTGGCGAGGGCATAATAGTTACAGGAATTGCGAAGAGCCTCAAACCCATCACTTTTCCCAAGCGAAGTGTAACAAAAAATCTTATCGAATAACCAAATGACGAACAAAAATTAAAAAACGGCATCATCGTGTGCCTCTCAATCCGTCAGGGTTGATGATCATTGCATCACACCATATATCATTCGCCAAATAGCTCTGCTGAAGGGCGCAGTCTCCTTTAACTTCCGCGGCTCAAAATGTCAACTTAAACAGGAAAATATCTACATATCTGTTTCATTTGCTTCTTTCAGTCGAAAGTTTACCTCGGATAAAACAGCTAGAAATATTAGCACTCCCTGTCGTATCTAGTATGACGAGCCCGTTTAAATTTCCGGTGCACAAAAGCTTCCAGCTTCTTTTCCCATTCACCACAACTTATTTGTGTAAGACAAAAAAAAATAACTGTTTCTTAATCGTTAAGAAGTGTCTCACCGATGTCCACAACAGTGCGACGTGGCGCCGTAATTGAAAAAGATATTTTTTGCGCTTAACAGCACTGGTAAATTATATCAGTACTCGGAACTTTTATTATATTGATTGATCGATTTGCTTCAGTCGCACATTATATTAATTGTGGAAAATGTGTCCAGCTGTAAAGCTTCGGTTACAGCCATACCTTACCGTTAATAAACTCACTGCGCATTTTTTTGTTGTAAGATTGGTCGACAGAGGTTAAAAATTGCTAAGCAGTGTTGCTGCCATGCTTTATCTTGCCTTTATCCTCTCACGATTTGTCGTAGCTGATGCGCACCTCGCATGCTCGTGCGGGTTACAAGAACGTTCAAGACAATTCACGTATCAACCTGTCAAATCTGATATTTGTGATCACAACGTGCTGCAATAATGACTCAAAATAAGTTAAGAGCATTCTTGCGGAAATAATCTTATTTGTCGAATGCTCCAGACTAAAAATCTAAGAAAATTGTAAGTTGACTATTCTTTATCCATCGCAGCTCTGTAGTTTTTTAGAAAAAAACTTTTATCTACTGACGAATAAGTCAATTACGACTCGATCGTATTTTCGAATACTTGGGAAAATCGTCGGTCCTGATTTAAATAATGCCTTTAAACAGTTTACTTAAAAACCGCATCAAATGCTCACTAATGTGATTCCTTAAATAAAATAATCCTGTCCTTAAGTAAATCTCAGTCATGGACGTGCTCGAAAGTCGCGAAGCAGTGCTTCGAGCCAAGGTGCTCGGCACGTCACCTTCGCACACGAATGCTGCGCCACTTGTCGATCGTTTGCGTACGCTTTATTCTCAGCTAGATCATCTCTGTGCGGCTACGACTGGATCCGTAAAACTTCGCGAACTCTGTGCGTTTTTATGTCTTTTTAACATGAACAAAATTCGTAAAAGTATAAAGCTCTTTTGTATGACCGTAGACCGTGAGCACGCCGACCACCTGCAACTTACTTCTGCGACTTCCTTTGCTAATGACAGCTCGAGAGCCGGCGACGAGCTTAAACGAGCCGCCATACTGAGCTCAGTCGACCGCCTTCAGCACGTCACAGCTCAGCTCCAGCAAATGCAGCAACTCGCAAGCGTGCTAGACAATCTTCACTCCCCCAGTTCTCACGTGCAGACACCTTTGACTCACGTTGAAGAACAAATCGATCTGCAAAGTGAAGCCGCCCTGGCGATTCATAGGAGAGTCGAAAACGTGCTTGCGATGTACCAGCAAATGATCCTCGTACTATCGGAAAAGTGTGTCGAATATGATGCGCTACTAAATCAGATTTAGAAACTTGACGTAAAATTAATGGGAGACATTAATTGCTGACTTGCTTGATGATGTAATTTATTAAGTAGGTTGCATAAATAGCAAGTATTGATGACTACAAATTAATCTCCTAATTCTAGCGCGAAATAACATTTCAAGGTCACAAAACACAGCAATTGAGTATTAAGCAATTGTTGCGTTTCATAAAGCATAATTTACCTTTCAGATTTAATCTTTTCCAACTTGTTAGTATTCCTACATCAACACATCCGAGTATTAGTCATGTTACCTAGATTGTCAAATTTAGGACTACAAAGTCCAAACCGGCACAGAGTAATGAGCAAACATGAATCAGGCGAAGGCGTATCCGGCCATTTATCGATTGCACTTGAACATTCAAGCTATGCTCCCGGCGAGGTCGTGAGAGGATTTTTCACACATCCCACGCTTACAATTGTAAAATTAGATTCAATTAACCGAGTCAAGAACATTCGAAATTGGAGAGTATAAGTTTTCGTTGGACTTTCAACTCCCGATAGACTTGCCCTCGAGTTTTGAGCTATTAGATATCTACAGCGGAATCGCTGAGCGCCTTCGAGTCCGCATCAAATACCGTGCAACTCTGTGGCTCCAAACTGACAGCGAGTCGGTCGCGTATTTGAATGCCGAGCACGAGTTTTCGGTACACGCACCGCCCAATATCACGAAATCCGTCCACTGCCTTGAAATTGCAGCTTTAGAAACTGTCTATTGGTTGTATTGTATCAATCGAGGTAGTTTCGAAATGACTGTGCTCATTCTTAAAGACATGTATTTTTCAAGTGAAATAATTCCACTCCAGTGTCGATTAGATGGATCGATATTAAAAGTTGCAATTGATTCGATTTCCGTCGATTTTGTTGAAGACGTGATGCTTCGAAACTTGGGCGAAAGAGCAGACTGGACCGTCACGCGTGTGCTGTCAACACAGTGTGTTCCGAATATAGCCGCTCGTCAAACAAAAAATCAGGTTTTGAGCGTCGAATTAAGTGGTACTAACGCGCCTGTCAATCCAGATGTGGCCTCTCGTTTAATTCAATGTATACTCATCGACTAGTCATTTGTTGCAAACCGTTCCTGGCGCAGGATATTGTATGCGAAATACCTGTGACCATATTACATCATAACTCGTCAGTTGCTCGTTACCGCAGAGGCCACGTCCGGATTTAAGAGGCCATAAGACGAACTTAAGGCAATCGAACGGTTTCCTTTATTACGAGCTAAGTCCGAAAGTTTCTAAAATCTTTACTTGTAAGCATGGAAAGAATTTGAGTCTTTTCGTTCGTACTGGCCTTAATCGCACGAAGGCGGCCATTTAGTTCACTGATTTCGATTACAAAGATGCATATCGTGACCGACGCCCCTGCTTGCTGCACAAGGCGAATACCAGCTTCGCAAGTGCCGCCAGTGGCTAATAGGTCGTCAATAAGGAGCACGCGGTCGCCCGTGTTCACGGCATACGTCTGGATACTTAGTGAATTGCTACCGTCGCTATTGTCGCCCTTGTATTCCTTAAAATACTCAATTATGTCACTTACACTCGGCATTTTATCGGGTTTACGCAGCATAAAGACGCGCTTTTGAAAAAAGGCTCCTAGAAATGGCCCAAAGAGGAAGCCACGCGCGTCAAAGCAGCCAATGGCGTCCACTTGATCGCGAAAGGGCGACACGAGGTGCACCAAGAGATCAAAGGTGAGCTGCAACTTCTCTGGATTTGCAAGTAACCCGCCGATATCGAAGAATTCCACGCCCTTAAATGGTACGATGGGGATGGTCCCAGCCAAATCGGCGAGTACCTGCTTCTTGATTTTTGGATCGTCGAAATTGAGCTTCGACATGCGAAAACCCTACAAAACTTACTGTTGTGAAAACAACAGATGTATTTTCGCATTTTGAAAACAAGGCGAAAATACATCTTTTTATTGGATCGTTGTATGATCCAACGCATTTGAAGAATATTTGCAATAGAGGGACTTTTGTACATGTGTGCCACACTATGGCGGTTGCATACAACATACCTGTTACTAGTATAAGTGGTTTTAGCATTTTTATACAAAAGGACACATGTATCCGTCAGCGAAGACAAGCATTCTTCCCACCCCCCACGGCACTGTTTAATCCATCACCTTGAGATCAGGAGAAACCGAGAATGAAGCCTCAGTTCGAGCATAAATCTTCTCCAATGTCGTTGTCGACGCAATCTCCACCAGCTCAAGTCCTTTTCCCGGCAAAACGTCAAATACACCCAATTCAGTAATGATAGTATTCACCACACTCTTGCCCGTAAGCGGAAGCGAGCAGTTTTGAAGGATTTTCATCGCTCCGTTCTTTGCATTGTGCTCCATCGTCACAACAACGCGATTGCCGCTGCCTACGAGATCCATTGCTCCGCCCATGCCTTTCACCATCTTGCCCGGGATAATCCAATTCGCCAGGTCGCCATTCTCCGCTACTTGCAACGCACCAAGAATCGTCAAATGCACGTGACCACCACGAATCATCGCAAAAGACTCGGACGACGAGAATGTTGATGATCCCGGTAGATAAGTCACCGTCTCTTTGCCTGCATTAATCAGGTCCGGATCCTGGTCCCCCGCCATTGGATACGGACCCATGCCCAAAAGGCCATTTTCACTTTGCAATACCACCTTCACTCCGCTAGGAATGTAATTCGATGCCAACGTTGGCAGCCCAATGCCCAGATTAACATACATCCCATCTTGAAGTTCCTTTGCGGCGCGACGAATGATACGCTCTCGATCCCGAGAGAGTTGATACGGCGAATTCTACGAGACCATTGACAAAAAGGAGCTGTCAGTTCATCCTATCGTGACATCCTTAACGCATTTGCGCACCGTCGTAGTGGCCAAAGTGAGTCTCTCAATCCGTTTCTCGTTGGTTTTCGCCTTGAAAATACGCTGGACGTAGATCCCTGGTACGTGAACTTGGTCTATCGAGCAAATCAAGCTTCATTACTAAGATCAATCGCAAAATCTGTAGCTATTCAAACACTTTGTACCCGGATAAATCTGGCCAGGTGGGACGAGCTCCTCGACTTCAGCAATCGTGATTCGACCCGCCTTGGCTGCATCCATATTAAAATTCCTAGCTGTGCCACGAAACACCAAGTTTCCATCCGTATCGCCCTTCCAGGCCTTCACAAGCGCAAAATCACCCGTAATTCCTTCTTCCATTACATACTGTCGGCCATGAAACGCACGAACTTCTCGGGAAGCACTGGGAATATCAATCGATCCATCGGGTTTTAACTTGATGGCAAATCCGCCCTCCTGATACGAATATTATTACACATCAGGACAGCACATCAATACATAATCGTCAATAAAAAACACAATCCATACCTGAATGATTGTTCCGTAAGCGGTTGGTGTGTAGAAGGCTGGTATACCGGATCCCCCCGCGCGTATACGCTCAGCAAGCGTCCCTTGTGGTGTGAGCTCCACCTCCAGTTCCCCACTTAGATACAGTCTCTCAAATAACGCGTTCTCTCCGACATAGGACGAAACCATGCGCTTAATCTACAATATACATGTGAATTTTCACGAACTCCTCGAGCCGCTCACAGCATTCTTTACTATACTTGTCGGGTTTGAAGTAGTAGTCCCAGTCCAAACTCATCCACTCCGGCATTATTCGACACACACGTCAAGTCCTTTGCCCCGTTCTGAACTAGCGCCTGGATACTATTCTCTGGGATGCCACATAGCCCAAAGCCACCTACGATGCTACAAAAAGGTTTTTTTTCCCGTTGTCAGTGTGGTGGCATAAATATCGAAATAATGCGCAAAAGGGTACTCACAGCGTCGACTTGGACGGAATGTCCTTCACAGCCGCGTCAGCATCGGCATAGACTTTGCCGTGGGAGTAGAAGCTTAGTCGAAACGCCCGCGAGAGACGCGAGCGGGGAAATTGACGCTGAATTGCGCGCGGATACAACATGCGATTGGCGTCTTGTGGCGCAGAATGCGGAATACAAGTGCAACTTCAACGGTTGAACTTGATGTGGGCGTTTGCAATAATGATTTTTCGTAGCTAAAGACGTTAAGTACGATATTTGGAAGTATAATAAAAAAATCCCCTTTTTAAGAGGCTAGAATGTAGTCTCGGAGACTACAAAGTGCTACCAGGTGTAACGGGACACTACGACTTGTACTGCTTCAGTACAAGCCCACTTCGCACTGCCTCAGTGCGAGTGATGCCTCACGTTACTTCACGTACACTAGTACGTGCAGAGGAAGTCTTCGCTTTAAAACAGTTGCTTAAAAGCGAGTTAAATGAAAACTAATAATATACTTAAGTTCTTCTTGTCTATCTACTTAATACTAACTTCATTCAAAGCTAATACAAAATATGTACGAAAAGTCGTGTCTGTCTTTCTCTTTGCGCGCGTCCAGCGTTGACTGTACCGCGGAGAAAGTAGATATAATGGTCTATATCTACCAATGGATAAGCCTTCAGAATATTACCATGTAAAGTAATATTCTCCAAATATTATCTACCATCTAAATAATATATTAATTAACAACCTTTGAGTGTTAATTTCATGTTAACGATACACCGAACACCAAAGCGTAAATTTATGTTTTATCTGTAATTGCTGCAATTTTCAGCTAAGAAAAAAAAAAATAACCGAGACCTAGCAAAAAAAAATTCTATCGTACCTCCTTCACACAGTAACCGCCCATCGCGAAAGACATGCGACACATCACGTCAAGACTATCGATAGAACGCAAGAGGTAATTAGTTAAAAGACAGATGATGTTGGTGCTTCCACGCAGTCGTTAGCTTGTAATAAACTGCAGCTTTGTGCCGATTCTGCGACATTCGGTGCAAAAGTTGGAGTCCCATCTGAAGAAAAGATGTCGAAAACAGGCCTTCTATCGACTATTTGATCGCGTCCTCTAACCTCATTACATCGTTTGCTTTCGAGTGAACACACCACTCGCTCAAGGTCTTTCCATCCCACTACTTCGCTCCATTTATGCGTCCTTCCAGCGCTATCCGTCTCATTGGTGTTGCCCTTCTCATTGTCAACTATAGCTCCAGCTTGGCAACTCAAGACACGCACTCAGCTACAGTCGCCACTGTGGCTTCATCGGATCCAGTCGAGTCGATTGAATTAGTCTCTACTACCACGAGGTCCGTGCGCTCTCTTCAAACGGAGGATGACGACCCAAGCAACGAGTCGGGTCTCACTGAGGAAGCCCGAGGCATTTTGGCAACAACTTTAACGGATTCGTTAAGAAAAAAATTGAATCTGCATAACGGCGCAGTTCCTACTACTTCACGCGTTTCAAAGGATCTCACATCGAAACCAGAAGAATTGTTACCGTCATTTGCAAAAAAAGCTCTTGCGACGCTCTTAGAAAAGAATCCACGGGTCAGTAAACACTTAGAAAGTTTCGTAGCGCAGAAAGGGTCGGTTTTCGCATTAAAAAAAACATTAGGGATCAACAGCAACACATCGCCAAACGACGAAAAGTACGAAGTTTATTCATGTCTTCTGCTATATCGCGCATTATTCGAACACGATTGGACAAAGATACGGCTTGCTGGCGACACTGATGGGCAATTACTGATATTGATTGCTCGTTCCGACAAAGCTCGAAAGAATTACGGAGCCTTTATGGACAACCGTCTCACGGTCGATAATTTTGTTGCGAAAAGCATGGACAAGAACTTGTTAAACTCGGCGAAGGAGTTTGAGTCAAGTCTTTATGCTACCAAAACATATCTCGATCTTACGCTATATAGAGACGAGAGGATGACTCCTCAACTCTATAAGAAATTCAAAGAGACAAACGGGGATATTAATTGGCTCGGTCATCAACTTTTAGGCAAGCGTCAATGGGAAAAAGTATCGATAGAAGACCAAGAATCGATCGCAAATGTCTTACTTCACGCCGCGTTATTTCGTATCTACGAGAAAGCAGATGATCCAGAGGAAGCGATCCAGTCATTCCTTCGTCATAAAGAAGGAACTGAAACAATTCGGACTGTAATACGAGAAAATTTAGCGACGGATAAAGATTTACGGCTCTTTTAGAGTCAAATTGGAGAAGGCAACAACATTGTACAATCTACTTCAAAGAAATGTCACGGAATCCTGCACGCTTAGATACATTTGCAAGGTCGTGAACTTTGATCGTAGAGTGTCTTGTGCTGTTTCTTAAATAAAATTCGCGTTTTAATTTGACGAATTTGAAGTGGACGGCAGTGCTAATATGAAGCGCTAAAGTTGCCCTAATGTTACACGTTCCCCGTTAAGCACACTTTGTGTACTTTAGGAAATGGTTAACTACTTCAATAAAGTAATTAGACCCACCACTTGGGTGTGGTTCACAATGTAATGGGGCACACATCGGTTAGACCGTTGTTGTGGTACATTTACTTAATGGGTAAAATATCCTTGCATTTAATTTTAAAATATTTAGTTTCAAATAATACTATCCTTATTATGGGTACCAAATGTGGTCGCCGCCACATATAAATCTGGCGGCCGAAATCTATTATAAATTAGCTAGGGTAAGTTTTTAAGATTTAAATAATTAAATAAAGTGCAGTTCCACTATTGATCTTTAGGCGTTAAGTGCCTTTCTAAGGCTTGCGCATTGATCTGTAAGAGATAGAAGCCTTTCTAAGGTGTATCCTCTTGGGCACCAGTTGTCACTTCGCTCTACGAACCCTTAAAACTAGAGTTCTTTAAGCTGTAATAGTTTGCACGACTCCCAAAGTTGTTAAATTTCTTTGGTTCAATCGAACTAAGTGGCTCTCTGAGTCTGAAAGTTTTTCTCTGACTTAAAGAGAGAGGTAGCTCCCCTACACACAATGTGACCCACCCTTGTTAAAGTGATGCACATAACTGCATTCAAATTAGGAGGGATGACGCCTAGCGTCATCCACTACGCGAAGTATCTAGAAAGTTACACTCGCAATACAAATTAGTGTCATCGACAGAGATGAAATTTTATGATTTGTAAAAATAGATACTTATATTTAATGCGATTAAATATAAATCAGTATGAAACTACTTCCTACTTGGTAAGCGTGCACGAGAAGCCGGATAACCGCTCCCGTGACGACACTTTACCAGAGTATTTAGTGCGTTGGTTGAAGTTGCTAAGGCGCACACCACAACTAACTCACTGCACGCAAGAGAAGACTGTATAATCGCTTCCTCGCTGTGCTAAGGTGTGTATTTAAATAGAGCGTGATCACATAAGACGTGCTCGCCTACACTTGGTAGCACTTCAAATCCTTCCCACGACCCGCATCTCTGCGTGTGTACGTAAGGATGAGCCTCAACATCGATTGGGGTCATTTTCTCTACCTCTCCGAACATCATCGGGACGTGGCAGGGCATATGGCGCAGGGACTTGATAATTAGCCCCCGTTAGGCTCTTGGCCAGTCCTCCTGAGCAACATTTTGCTCAGTTGGAGCAGTTTGAGGCATTCACGGCGACCATACCGGCGCAAACGCCAATCCGTGCTCGGACAGCGGAAAGCCGCGTCCGAGGCACAGAGTCATGCTGCGGCGGAGTCCGTCACTAAGACTCAGGGTGAGCTTAGGCGTGAGTAGGCTTGGAGGGAAGCTCTTAACAGGACTATTGAGATGGTCCCTGCCCGGCTGCATCAGCCAAGGCCCATTCGGATGGACCCGCCCAAGTTCAATGGAACTGCAGCGCACACGATTGTCTACTGGCTGTTAGCCGTGGAGCAATGCGGTGTCGCACTGCTCATCGAGGTTGACAGACGGATGGTGTCGTACGCCATTTCGCACCTGCGCCGTGAGACCTCAGAGTAAGCTTACTCGGCGCTTATGGCGGACAGAAAGGCGTTCCCTACATGGGCGATCTGTACGACAGAGATTCGCGCCATGTACCAGCCGCCGAACAACGATGTGTTGCTTCAGGTGCGCTTCTTTGAAGCCCGACAGGCGAAGCGATCTCTGCAAGAGTATGTGCAAGAGATGCACTCGCTGTCGGCGTCCATACCGCAGGTCCGATTCCGGAGCACATTAAGGTGCCCACTTTTATGAAGGACTACGGCATGGCCCATCGCGATAGGCCCTTTTCAGAAAGGTGCCGTCGACGGTGGAAGAGGCAATCCAAATTGGCTTGGTTGAGGAGCAATCCTACAATAGTGCCTCGGCGACAGCTTGGTATAAGCCGTCGGCCGAGAGGCCAGATGCCACTCCTATGGAGTTGGGCAATGCAGACGTGGTCTGGTATAAATGCGGCAAGCGCGGCCATATGATGGCTCGCTGCTATGCCAGGGTCCCTGCTGGGGCAAAGATGCCCAGCAAGAGGACTCCCTACCCAGAGGGCGATGGCAAGAACCAGCGTGCAAGACGCATGAGTTCTGCATCGACCACTGAGGGGTCGGGAATTGCAGGAGCGCAGTAGGGGGCGGGATGCCCTACTGACGCTACCCCTAAGTTCAGAGTTGTGGAACAAAAGGAAAGCATAGGTACTGAGGTCTTGAAATTTTGGACCTCAACCCTGCTGGTCTATAGCGCTCATGTAAGAGGCTATGACCCGGTGATGACCCTCCTAGTGGATTCGAGTACATCACAAAATTTTGTAAAACTCGCGGCTCTAAGAAAGAGACCGGCGATTTTGAGTCGATTTGCCAGGATGGCAAGCGAGAAGAGGCGACCGTTCGTTTAGCGAACAACGCACTCGTTAAGTCTGAGGTAGTTCAGGTAGGACTCGCCTTTAGCTTTAGTGACTTCTCTTGTAAAGAGAAGTTCACAGTGCTAGGAATGGAGAGTCCGTATGACCTCATCCTAGGCATGCCATGGTTGGCAAAGTACCAACCATGGATAGACTGGCGTACACGCACAGTTGCGAACTCTACGCAGGACACCGGAAAGGATGTGCTCCTGCGAGAGGCCTATGCAACTGATGTCGTGTCGAACACAGTTGAGGGTGCGTTGACGGGATGTCAAACGTCACCAATTCCTACCCAGAGCCTAAAGCCTGGTGTAGTAGAAAGTGTACCGACGGGAAGTCAGTAGAAACAAAGTCCTACTTAGCTCGGAGAGATTGATTTAGTAAATTGGACGATGACAAGAGCTCTCTTGTTTCTGGATCATGTATACCGACAACACGGGATGCCCGAGTCCATAGTATCGGACCGGATCCACGTTTTACGTCTGTTTTTTTTGGCATCATGGGTTTGAGCTGCTAGATAACAAGCTCCACATGTCGACCGCAGATCATCTCCAGAGAACGTGCCAATTTGGTCGTGGCGGATATAAATGCAATAGCTGTACTATCTGAAGGTACTACGAAGTTATTGCCGCGTTTCATTTGGCCGTTTCCGGCGGTGGTAAAAGTGGTTGAAGACTCTCCTTGTATATGAAGACGCACCCCGTATTTTACGTGGGTCGTCTCAAACGATACGTTGATACAAAAAAGATCCCATAACCCTATTCGTCTAAGGAGACCGATGGTGACGCCACGCTGACTGTGAGTCGAGCGCTGATCGGGTGAAGGAGACGGGAAAAAAGGTGAAAACTTTAATCCGAATGACTCCTTTCACCACGAAAAGGACTTAGAGAGCGAGGGATACCACGCGCGTAATGCGGGTCGCTCAGCATCAATTTCTTTAAAAATGTCAAGCCTAAGCTTCAGGCGTTCACAGCCCTGACGATTCTTTGCGCGAACATCCTTAAGATCCGAAGTCAGTCGCACGATTTGGCCCTCCAGATCCCCAATGCGTCGTTCAGCAGCGCTGAACGCCCGCGACCGAACGAATGCGGGTAAGGCAGCTGCGATTAGGTGGGCGTGATCGTCACTACTATCGGTCGCCGCCTGCTTTAATGATGCGCGTTAGAATCAGCACTTCCTCGTTGGAAGGTTGCTTGCCCACCGCTCCGTAACGCAAAAGTATCAGATCATCGTCCAGTGGAGGGTATACCCGAAGAGTTTCAACTTTGGGAACCGATCGATGCCCTACGTACCGACGTGCCCGGTTTGGTGACTGCCTATGAAAAGGAAAATCAGTTGAGGCCACTCCGCTACTCTCGAATGGACTAGCAGGATTAGCGTGATGAGAAGAAACAGAGGGTACAGTACTGCCCATGATTTCTTTCACACGCAAGCGGACGAAATTAATTCGCTGCGACGGCTGCCCCACTGCATCGTAATGCGGATGAAAGCGGCGCGTGAATTCCGTCTCATATTGGTCGGGCGTTTTATTTGAACGCAACACGACCGGGATCGGGGAAATACGTCCAAGCGATTTCCCCTGAGCCTTCCATGTATTATAGACGCCATAATCCCTTTAAGCGTCTACAATGGCGCGCTCTAGGGAGTGACGCTCCCGGCCCGTTGGCACGAGGTTATTGAGATGGAGGTGGCATCAGTGATATGCTACCCGTGAGATAGCCACGATTGATACGGCTGGCTTGTGACACCGACTGAGCACGCTTACGTGTCGTCGGCGGAGTTTAACACTCAGGCTTCTCTATGACAGAACCATAATAAATAATGGTCTGAGCATAAAATATTGTGAATTTAACCCAACGGAGAAGCAGATAGGCAGCGCTCTCATTAATGGGCGCTGCGCGAGCCAGCGCAGACGCAAGACACCATTAAAAAACTTTTTTGCCTCCATGTTAGTAGCAATGAGTGAAATTAGATGGGCAATAAAGCGCCATCATCCTTCCTGATTAGCTCGCTGTCCCCATCACTACTATGAGGTGATGGCAGCGGTGTCGACTCATTGTAGTCAACAATGAGCAACGGATCTACATCCTCACTGTGAAAGTGAGATGGATCATTCAGAATAGTCAACACCGCGACAGAAGCAGTAGCTGCTGGCGTTGTAACTGTGGCTTTGAGTGACGGCGGCGTGTCAACGCGGCGCGTGCGCTTCGTGTGTGGTTGGGCGGGTGTCTATGCAGACGATTCATCAGTTTGGCCCCTTTTAGGTGGCATGTTTGGCGCCGTGTTATGTACACAGGTCGCTAGAGTAACTGAGAGTATTA
The DNA here is from genome assembly GCF_004359215.1 of Bremia lactucae. NCBI lineage: Eukaryota > Oomycota > Peronosporomycetes > Peronosporales > Peronosporaceae > Bremia > Bremia lactucae. The sequence goes on along the minus strand of NC_090621.1, from coordinate 3,453,460 downwards.
AAGCGGCGCGTAAAGCAGTTCGCTGTTCCTCGCTCCTATTTGACGAATTTGCAAAATGTGAATTCGTCCTTAAAGGGAAGGGGGGTAACGGGCTAAAATTGCCCTATATTACACAATCCGCGTAAAGAACACTCTGTGTTTTTAAGGGGATGGTCATTTACATAAGTGAAGTAATTAGAACCACCACAATGCACATGGGTGCATTCACAGTAGGAGGGACGACAGCTAGCGTCATCCAAGATACGAGGTATTTAGAATAATACGCTCGCAATACATATAAGTCCATAGCTACAGAGATGGCATTTATAATTGGTTAAAAAGAAGTTTTATATTTAATACGTTTAAATATAATCAAAATCAGTCTGAAAATTACGTCCTAGTTCGTTAGTGCGCGCGTGGAGCCGGATTACCGCTCCCGTGACATCACTTTTAACTAAGGCTTATAGTTCTTAGGGTGAGGTCGCTTAGGCGCCCACCAACCACCTCACTGCACGTGAGAGAAGAAGGTCATACCGCCTCCCCGCTGTGCGAAGGTGTGTGCTTAAGTAAAGCGTCAAAAGCCGCTAAAATGAGAATTGTTCTGCAAAATTAACTCGCCATACGGTTGAGGGCTATATAATCGAACAAGAAGCGCAACGTTTCGTGTTATATTCCTTCTAAAAAGTCTATATTTCTACTTTCTAGTACTGTATTGTTGTTCTGGGTGTACTCGAGGTTGCATCAACTCTCGGTGAAAATCGAAGGGGGTCACCAAATTGACAAGCGACATAAGCTGCAACATTATAAGGTCATGTATTAGTGCGATGAAAAATAAATGTGGCTGTGTCCGGCTTGCTGGGCTTGTGGTCTAATTGTATGACTCTCGCTTAGGGCGCGAGGGATCCCGGAATCGATCTCCAGCAAGGCCGTGCTCTTGCTTGCCACTTGAAAACACCCCCCTTCGTTTCTTAATCTGCACCAGAGACCCTTTCAAAAGTTCTGCTGGCGTGCTCAATAAGTTTTGGCGGCCTCTGGTGCTCCTAGAACGACAACACAATGCTACAAAATTATATATATATATCTTGATGACGAAATGGTGTAAGCTCGATAAGAAATAAAAGGGTGCTACCGAATAAACAAGCGACATAAGCTGCAACAAAATAAGGTCGAATGCATGTGCGATAAAAAAATAGATGTGCCTGCGGCCGGTTTGTTGGCCTTGTAGTCGAGTGGTACGATTCTCGCTTAGGGTGCGAGAGGTCTCGGATTCGATCTCCAGCAAGGCCCTGATCTTGCTTGCCATTTGAAAATACACCCCCCTCTTTCGTTAGGTTAAGGTTGACGCAACTGAGGCTCTTGGATGGCTCCGCGGGCGTGCACAATAAGTTGTTGCGGCCTCGAGGGCTCCCAGAACGATACTACAATACTAGATATGAGAAATATGGATCTAGACGACGAAAATAATGCGATCTCGATAAAAATCACAGGGGATTACTGAATAGACAAGCGAAATAAGCTGCGATATTATAGGGCCGCATGTCTGTGCGATGAAAAATAAATGTGTCTGTGAACAGGTTGTTGGCCTTGTGGTCTAGTGGTATGATTCTCGCTTAGGGTGCAAGAGGTCCCGGATTCGATCTCCGGCAAGGCCCTGTTCTTGCTTGCCATTTGAAAATACACCCCCTCTTTCTTTTTAAGGCTGACGCATCTGAGGCTCTTCGATGGCTCCGCGGGCGTGCACAATAAGTTGTTGCGGCCTCGAGGGCTCCCAGAACGATACTACAATACTAGATATGAGAAATATGGATCTAGACGACGAAAAAAATGCGATCTCGATAAAAATCAAAGGGGATTACTGAATAGACAAGCGAAATAAGCTGCGATATAATAGGGCCGCATGTCTGTGCGATGAAAAATAAATGTGTCTGTGAACAGGTTGTTGGCCTTGTGGTCTAGTGGTATGATTCTCGCTTAGGGTGCAAGAGGTCCCGGATTCGATCTCCGGCGATGTTTGAGTCGCTTTGCCAGGATGGCAAGCGAGAAGAGGCGACCGTTCGTTTAGCGAACGGCGCGCTCGTTAAGTCTGAGGGAGTTCAGGTAGAACTCGCCTTCAGCTTTAGTGACTTCTCTTGTAAAGAGAAGTTCACAGTGCTAGGAATGGAGAGTCCGTATGACCTCATCCTAGGCATGCCATGGTTGGCGTAATACCAACCATGGATAGACTGGCGTACACGCACAGTTGCGAACTCTACGCAGGACACCGGAAAGGATGTGCTCCTGCGAGAGGCGTATGCAACTGATGTCGTGTCGAACACAGTTGAGGGTGCGTTGACGGATGTCAAACGTCGCCAATTCCTACCCAGCTCGTGGAGACTGAGGTAGTGAATAGGACGATGACAAGTAGTCATGCGTCCGAATGTCCTGCACAGAGCCGAGAGCCTGTGGCAGTAGACGGCGAGCTGACAAAAAGTCATGCGTCGCATAAACTGGCACAGTGCCAAGATCCTGGTGCGGCTGGAAGGGGTGCGATAGCTAGGAGAGCAACGTCACCCGCTTCCCAGTCAAAGGTCGTGGTGACTCGAAAAACGAGCACCCGACAGATTAGGACGATAAAGGCACGTCCAAACGAGTGACCTTTGGATCAGATCATATTAAAGTGCCTGGGCCTTTGAACGGGGTATTTGATGCCGTCAAAGACGAAATAGCGGAAACGTCCTCAGTTGAGGTGCTCCGGTAAGTCTTTAAATCTGCCGAGGAGACAGTTAATCTTCCGGAAATGTCAAAGGATCTGTTCCTTGCCGAATTAAAGGAAGGAAAGATCCACGAAATAGTCGCACCAGTTCCAGAAGTGTCGGCACATTAACCCTGCACCGTCCAGCAGTGCGCCACTGAAGCCTCTACCGATTCCAACCAACTGTTGGAATTCAGTAAGTCCGGACTTAACGTTTGGCATACCGCCCGATCATAAGGGTCGGACGAAGCTCTTCGTCTTTGTAGATAGACTGAGCAAAATGGTGCATTTAGCACCATGTAAAACATCGATCACCGGAAAGGAGACAGCTCTTTTGTTCCTGGAACATGAGTACCGACTACACGGGTTGCCCAAATCCATTGTTACGACCAGGATCATTGTTTTATGTCGGGTTTTGGCATCATGTGTTTGAGTTGCTGGGTAGCAAGCTTCACATGTCGATAGCAGATCATCCTCAGACCGAAGGTCAAATGGAACGAGCTAATCGGGTATTGGCTTATGTATTGCGCGCGGTAGCGCCTCTCAAGGGACGGAGCAAACAATTTCCATTCATGGAGTTCGCTATAAGTAACACCCACGCCAGTACGGGCGAGACGCCGTTTTATAAAAAGTGACTGCGCCATCCTTGGATGCCAGTCTCGTTTGTGCGCAGCCGGAGTCTTAGTGGGGGGGTGGCCCCTTACTATGCTCGGTGCGAAAGAGGGACATAGTTTCGTCAATATGACGATGACCAGCGAGGGTATCATCTCAACGACTGAAACTTGCCCTAGTGACCCTGCCAGTTTAGCAGTGATCAGTATGGAGTCACGGGAAATAATGCCTTTGCTCATAGACGATAATGATGTTTCGTTATTTACATCTACATCCTATGACCGACCTCTCGGCGGTGTCATAGGCGATTTTGATGCTTTAAGTGTGAGCGAAGCTAAAGCTTTATGGATGAGCGATTAGCCATCACGCGAAAAGTCCGGGTCGCGATGGCAAGCGCACAGGATAAGCAAAAGGATTTGCGGACCAACATGGTCGCAAAATAATAAGCACTATAGAGCTGAAGAAAAAAATTACCATTAATTTTTTTACCTAAAAGTGCAGTTTCCGTACTACCTGGAGGTACTATGAAATTATTATCGCGTCTCATCAGGCTGTTTACGGTGGTCGAAGAAGCTAAAAACCTACGTTATAGGCTTATTGTTCCACCGTATATGAAGACGCACACCGTCTTTTACGTGGGTCGTCTGAAAAGTATGTTAATCCAGAAGAGGTCACATACCGCCATTCGGCTAATGAGACCCATGGTGACGCTAACTGTGAGTCAAGCGTCGGTCCGGGACGAGAGACGTGGGAGGTAAAAAACTCAGCCAAATGACCCCTCCCACCACAATAAGGACTGGGGGAGCGAGAGATACCACGCGTGTAATGCGGGTCCATCAGCATCAATTTCTCCAACATGTTAAGCCGAAGTTTTAGGTGTTCGTAACCCCAACGATCCTTCGCGAGGACATCCTGAAGATCCGAGGTCAGTCGCAAGACGTGACCCTCGAGATCCCCAATGTGTCGTTTAGCAGCTCTTATTGCCTGCGACTGAAAGGAAGCAGGATAGGTTGCCGCGAGTTGGTAGGCCAAATCGTCGCTGCTACCTGCACTAATGGATGCTGCTGGCAATCTACGCTTCCTTGTTGGAAGGTTGATTGCATACCGCTCCGTACAGCAGAATCTTTAAATCATCGCCCAATGGAGAAAAGAAACGAACAGTTTCAACTCTTGGAAACCGGTCGACGCCCTGCGCGTCGTCGTATCGGGTTTGGTGTCAGCCTGTGGGAAGCACTAGTTGTCGCTCCGCTAGTTCCGAATGGACTAGCAGCAGCGGCGTCATGAGAAGAAACAGGGAGTACAGTACCGCCTCATAATTTCTATCACACACAAGCGAGCGAAGTCAAAGGGGTGTGATCGTTGTTTCGTCACAGCGGAATGTGGCTGAAAGCAGCGCAGGAATTTCGCTTCGTATTGGTCGGTTGTTCCGTTCGAATGCAACTTGACCGGGATCAAGGACACACGGCCAAGTGATTCCCCCTGAGCCTTCTATGAATTGTAGACGCCATAATAAATATGAGCGTCTGTAGTGGCTCTTAGAGCGACGCACTAGTCTATCCGAAGAGGCGATTCGGATGGAGGTGGTATCGGTGGTATGCCACAGTCACATAGCCGCGTTCAATACGACTGGCTCGTGACACCGACTGGAAGAATCACCATGCCTTCCGTGGAGCTTTACGATCAGGCTCTTCTGCGTCAGACCCATTGTGTATGATGGTCTGAACGACAGATGTTGGGGGATTACCTAATTGAGAAGCAGCTGCACCTTTATGGGCAGAGCTCATGAACGGTCGCTACGCTAGCTAGCGCAGACGACGAGACAGTTGCCTCGTTGACATAAGGCATGTTTGTCTTCGCAAAGTTGGGCGTTTCCATGTTAGGAGATATTGGATGGGCATTACAGCGCCATCACCCTTCTCCATCAGCTCGCTGAACTCATCATCCTATGACGTGGTGGCACCGGTGTCGACTCATTGTAGTTAACAATAAGCGGCGGATCTACATCCTCACTGAATTGGTTTTTCCAGCTTAGTTATTGCGCGACAGTTGCAATAGCAGCAGTAATCGGCATTGTAACTGTCGCACTAGGCGATGATGCGTTTTATCGCTGCGCGTGCGCTTCGTGCGTGGTCCTGTGGGTGTCTTTCAAACGACCTATCAGCTTTGCCCCTCTTAGGTGGCATGTCAGGCGCTATCTCAATATACACGCTGGTCGCTTAGAGTGGTTGAGAGGACTCAAAGCGGCGCGTAGGCGCTCACTGTCCATCGTTCTCCGTTGACGATACTACAAAACGTAAATTCGTTTTGAAGAAGGGATTAATTTAAGGGGCTAAAGTTATTCTAAGTTATGCAGGCCCATTATATACATCTGGTGTACTTAACGGGATGGTCAATGACTTATTGTAAGGTATAAGACCTCCACTTGCGGTGCACACAGTGACCCACCCTCGTGTATGTGATGCACATAGGTGTATTCACATTGGCAGCGATGACGGCTAGAGTTATCAGTAATCCGAGGCGCAACGCAAGGGTGCAGATGTACAGATATGGCATCTATTAGATTGGTAAAAAAAAGAGTTTATGTTTAATTCTGTTAATTGCGCACGTGAAGCTAGATTACCGCTTCCGTGACGACAGTTGTCCTAAGGTACTAAGTTCGTTGGGTGAGGTCGCTTTATCGCCCATTGACTACCTCACTGCACGCGAGAGAAGACGTTTAAACCGCTTCCTCCCTGTGCTTGAAGCTGTGTGCTTAATTTGAGCATGGCTGCTATAGGAAAGCCGACCTACGATTAAGGTCGAATTATGCTCTCAGTGTTGCATTAAACATTTGCGTAACTACATCTTTATAATACAATATTTAGCTATCTACAGCTTTGCTACCTAAAACGAAGCAGACATCCTCGTACCTCGTTCTTGTAGGCCCCCCAATAAAGCGTTTGTGGCAATATCAAAACTTTATTCATGGTTTATTTTAGTCCAGATAGTTCAGTTTCATCAAGTACAATCAGTTCCACTGCACCGTTCCCAAATTTCAATAAATTTTAGCGACGACAGCTCCTATTTCATCATAGCTTCACCGATATCTGTATAATTCCCGACGACGGAGCAATCGACCATAATTTTCCGATAAAACGGATCGCTAGGCTTCACGAAATTTGTAAAGCGGCTAAAGTGCTGCGACGTGAGCGCCACATGCCACTCTTTCATCTCCCTTTCGGCTATCTATTTTAATTGTTTACTGTTGTGGTGCCTTTGGGGTGCCGTAAATATTTCTCTTAAATTATTACTTTTAATTATTTTCTAAACAACCATACCACGTAATAGTTGAAGCATTCATGCGATAGTTCTGTTCAACGGTTAATTAATTCTTAAAATTGACCTTGCCAATCGCTGCTAGACGCGCGAAGCGGTGGTCATAATACACAATTAGATCAATATTTAAACTCAGTTAAAGAAGTTCGCAATACGGAGGAACCTTAATTATCGAATTTAAAATGCTCCTCTGCACGTCGTGTATGTTCACGACGTGGCTTTAGTGTAGGTCAGTGCAGGCCGGCTAGAGCTAAAGCAGCAATAGCGGAAGGTATCATTATTCTTAAATTTAGTTTATAGGCTCATTTAAATGGCCCTTAATCCGACTAAATGGAAGCTTCTGCTGTATTTCTTGCAGAAATCTTAGAGGGTCGTGTTGCCATCTATAACATTGGATGTACCATATGAAGTAAACTTTTGCAATTGCGCCGCTTAAAACTGGTAGATATATACCCTTCCTCAAAATTTGATGAAGCGGACTTTTACACAACAATGTCAGAATTGTACTTCACCAATAATGTAACTGCTGACCGAATTTGTTTTTGTTCTAAGTGCGACTAGTGTGCACTGCAAATATATCGATTTCCTCCTCACTAAAGTGCATTGCTCTCACTGGCATTGTCATTGGAGATGATGAAAAGCATTATTATCAGAGTCAGCAATTTGTTGCTAAATTTATCTTTTGATGAGATTCCTAGGCTTCAGCGGTATCCTTTGCATTATCTGATGCGTCAATGCGTGATGAGTCAAAGCCAGATCGGTTTTAGCTCATACAGCCCCCCCTCTTGCCATCGACAAGAACTTTCTTCGACTCGTAAGTGATTGGGCGTTTATATCGTGGAGAGCAGGATATGTACGTTCTGTCTTACCTTCTGTTTCAAATGGTCAGATGTTGAAAATCTACAGCTCTGTTTCGAGTGAACTGAATACGGATTGCCAAAACTCCGCCGTAACTGGGGGATATCGATCCAAAACGGTCCACGGGGCTACCTACAGAGTCGAAATATTGTGTCAATTAGGCACGAGCCCAGCCCTCTCACGTGTTCTTCATGTCCGCCACAAGTTGGACCACTTAGTTAAATCGGTCTACACACGTAGGAGTACCAGACCAGTACCCTTCTCAGCGTCTTTATAAAACTCGAACATGAAGTCCACTATTACGGACTGTCAACACTCTGTCGAAATAGGCGGAAGCAGTAATAGATCCTAGAATGATAGCTAGGCCTCAACCGTTGACATTTCTTTCCAAGCCCGTACGTACTTGCGCTCGAACTAATACCGGCGTGGTCAAACTAAGGTTTATAAATTATTGTAAGTTCACTCTATTCACGTTCACGACGCTCACTTAATGGTGCATCGTGACACTCTAACAAAATGCGCAAGCGTAAATCATGATGGGTGGGAACAACTACGCGAGGGGTATCGCCAGCAATAGTTTCATGACACAGTAAACTATTGTGTGTATCGATTAGATGAAGATCGATAAAATGTTGACAATGGCTTCAAGGCAGTTGTGATGGATTGTTGAGGTGATAAATTAAACCTATAGGAGCCTTACCTTCTTTGCAGGCTCTTCCGACGTTGTCCAACTTTCTTGACGACAAATACTTGAACTTGATGTTGCAACGGTGGGCTTATAAACACTGTTAAACGTCGCAGCCGGCTTTAAACAAGAAGGCTTAGTAATGACTTTGCTACTATCAATATATGTGTAACCAATCTGTCGAGATCGGTGTGAGAATTTGCACCAAATTATTTTCAAGATGTCTTCATAGACGAGCCATGAACGAAAGGACGGAAGTTGAAGTACATCGTGTTCCCGTCCGAAAGGTTATTAGACTTTCGCGGGAGTATAATCTGTACGCAATAAGTCCTCAGAAATCTGTGGTCAAAGGTTCCCAGGTACCTTAAGAAATAAGTTTAAAGAGGAGACTGAGACATTGAATGTTTTAGCAAACAACGAATCATGTGTAGGCATTTATACACTTGATCTGGTAGCGCCTCCCAATTTACTTTTAAGATGAGTCAATTGCCAACGCTCGAATACAAGCGGTTATTGCGTGACCTACGTAGTGGCAAAGTCAAGCAATTCAGCGTACTTGTCACACATGACAAGTACGTGGCCGATAATCAATTGGCAGTAGTATTTTCTTAGAGCGAACGAGTTCTTAGCAGGTGATTGATGGATGAAAGTGTCCTTAATGAGAAGACTCGGATTAAAAATCAAAGTCTCAATCTTGGAATCTTTTAAAGTACATAAGAATTTGATCGAAGTTGAGGATGTGCTCCCTAATTCGGTACCATGCGAGTTGTCTATAAGTTAAAGCACATGACAGGAGATCGACCTGATGCAAGGGTTTGAGATGCTGTGTCACGAAGCAGTGTCTACGACGCGCTCTGCGCCGTCTGTGTTATATTGCATTAGCGCGCAGCCGCTTGCAAATTCGCTAGCGTCAGAGACCACATTAAATGTCTGTCTTGGTCTGCAATCGCCAAAATCAGCGATTGCATCAAGCTTGACGTGATCCTTTAAAGGAGCGCTGACAATCGGCGGCAAGACGCACTGTCATTGCGCCATAGTTCCGCGAGTTCTTAGACAAGTACGCCGCTGCGCCGGGGGACTTTCAAAAATCTTTTACATCAACTGGCACCGGCCAGTCGGTGACAGCCTTGATATTTTCAGTATCAGGCCGTAAGCAGTGTTTTTCTAATATTCACCTAAGAAGGTATAATTTGATTGCAGCAAGTATAGACTTCGTGATCTTTCCCTCAGAGACTTGGGTGACTTCTTTCCTCAAATTTTATTTGAAAAGTATCCTTCCTAACTGTCTCTAGCTGTGGTTGCGAAATCACAACGATATCCTCTACGATCGATTCTCCAGTCGATTTTCGCTGATCATCGTCATATTGACGTATGTCCCTCTTTCGCACCGAACATAGTGAGGGGGCCAAACGAGACTGGCGTCCGAGGATGGCGCAGTCCGTTAACAAAAAAGGTGTTTCACCCGTACTGGCGTGGACTGTTATTTTTAGCGAGCTCTACAAATGGGTAATTGTTTGCTCCTTATTCGGGAGTTGCAATCGTGCCTAAGACATTCGTCACAACCCGATTGGCACGTTCTCTTTGGCCATCGGTCTAAAAATTTATCTGACACTGGCATGTGGAGCTTGCTACCTAGCAGCTCAAACAGATGTCGACACAAACCAGACGTAAAACGCGGATCCCGGTCCGATACTATGGACTCGGGTATCCCGTGTAATCGGTACTCATGATCTAGGAACAAGAATGCTGCCTTATTGCCTGTGAACGATGTTTTAGATGGTGCTAAATGCATCATTTTGCTCAGTCTGTCTACAAAGACGACAAGCCCTGTCCGACCCTAATGATCGGGCGTCATGCCAAACATGAAGTCCAGACTTACTAACTTCCAAAACAGTTGGTTGGAATCCATAGCAGCTTCAGCGGTACACTGCTCAACGGTGCAGGCTTAATGCGCTGATACTGTTTGTAAGAGCGAACATAGTTGGCCACCCATCTTCATAGGTGAGGCCACCAAAATTCCTCTGACACTCGTAAGAATGTCTTGTCACGGCCCAGATGCCCGCATCATGGAGCTCGTGAAAGATCATCAGCTTGAGATCTGTGTCATGATGCCCATAGATTCTGATAGAGTCACAAAATGACAGCTGATGCCATAACAGGCCATCGCTGTAGCCTAAGCGTTTAGCTTAGCTTTCAGGTGCGACGGAAGGGTTAGCTTCCGTTCATTAAAGTGATCCAACAGCAGGCGAAAATGGTCGTCCTGACTGTAGCTCTCTTTTATTTCAAAGGCCTATGATCTCGTCACGTGATATTTCTTCATGGCTGCTAAAGTTGACAACTGAAATTGTGCTTTAGCACTAGACACACTTTCCTGGTGTCTAACCTCGAAGTCTGGTCTGCCGAATAAAACATCAGCCAACTTCTTCTGGAAACACATCGCGATGTTTCCACAGAACCTCAAAGAACGAAATGCATCTTATGGCATCCCAGTCTTGAGCAGCAAGCCGTTTATTTTTGTCCGTTTCTGAGACGCTCTCGTCCAGTGTGGACGACGGGAGCAACAGTCGACCAACTTATCTTTTGGAACTGGTGTGACTATTTCGTGGATCTTTCCTTCCTTTAATTCGGCAAGGAACAGATCCTAAGACATCAATATTTATGTCTCCTTGGCAGATTTAAAGACTTACTGGAGCACCCCAACTGAGGATTCCTCCGCGATTTCGTCTTTGACGGCCTCGAACACCTCGTTCGAAGGCCCGTCCTCTTTAATAGGATCCAAAGGTCACTCGTTTAGACGTGCCTTTGGTCGTCCTATTCTGTCGGGTGCTCGTTTTTCGAAACACCATGACCTTTGACTGGGAAGCGGGTGCCGTTGCTCTCCTGGCTAACGCACCCTTTCCAACCGCACCAGGCTCAAAGCACTGTGCCGGTTCATGGGACGCTTGACTTCCTATCAGTTCGCCGTCTACTGCCACAGGCTCTCGGCTCTGTGCAGGGCTTTGAAACACATGACTACTTGTTTCTGCCTTTTTTCTACTCCAGTCTCCACGAGCTGGGTAGGAATTGGTGACATCTGGCATCCCGTCAACGTACCTATACTGTGTTCGACACGACATCAGTCGCGGGCGCCTCTCGCAGAAGCACATCTTTTCCGATATCCTGCGGAGAGCTCGCAACTGTTCGTTTACGTCAGTCTATCCATTGTTGCTAGGCACGGACTCTCCATTCCTAGCACTGTGAACTTCTCTTTACAAGAGAAGTCACTAAAGCTGAAGGCGAGTTCTACTTGAACACCCTCAGACTTATCGAGCGCGCCGTTCGCCAAACAAACGGTCGCCTCTTCTTGCTTGCCATCCTGGCTAAGCGATTCAAACCTCGCCGGTCTCTTTCTTAGAGCCGCGAGTTTTACAAAATTCTAGGAGGGTAATCACCTGGTCATAGCCTCGTACATACGCGCTATAGACCAGCAAGGTTTAGGTCCGAAATTTCGAGACCTCATGGACTATGCTACCCATTTGTTCGACAACTCTGAATTTAGGGGTAGCTTCAGAGTCTGCATCAGTAGGGCATCCCGCCCCCACTGCGCTCCTGCATTTCCCGACCCCTCAAAGGTCGAAGCAGAACTCACGCGTGTCGAACGCTCTTTCTTGCCATCGCCCTTTGGAAAGGTAGTCCTCGTGCTGAGCATCTCTGCCCAGAAGGGACCCTGACATAGCAGCGAGCCATCATATATCCGTACTTGCCACATCTAAAGCAGACTAAATCTGCATTGCCCAACTCCATGGGAGTGGTATCTGACCTCTCGGCCGACGGCTTATACCAAACTGTCGCCGAGACACTGTTGTAGGATTGCTCCTCAAATAAGGCAATTTGAATTGCCTATTCCATCGTTGACGGCATCTTTCTGAAAAGGGTCTGTCGCCATGGCCATAGGTAGTCTGTTCTTAAACGTGGTCGGACCTCAATGTAATGGACGCCGACAACGAGCGCATCTCTTGAGCATAATCTTGCAGAGATTGCTTCGCCTGTCACGCTCCAAAGAAGCGCGCCTGAAGCAACACTTCGTTGTTCGGCGGCTGGTACATGGCGGGAACCTTGGTCTTAATAATTGCCTATGTTGAAAATGCCTTTACGTCCAGCATAAGCGACGAGTAAGCCCACTTTGAAGCCTTACCGCGCAGATGCGACATGGCCAACAACACCATCCAGCTGTCGTCCTCGATGAGCTGCGCGACATCGCGTTGCTCTACGGCTAACAGCCAGTGGACAATCGTGCGCGCTGCAGTTCCATCAAACTTTATTGAGTCCGTCCGAATGGACCTCGGATGATGTGGTCGGGCAGAGACCATTTCAACAGTCCTGTTGAGAGCCTTGCTCCAAGCCTTTTGGCGTCTAAGCTCACCCTGAGTCTTAGTGACGGACTGCGCCGCAGTATGGCTCAGGGCCTCGGACGCGGCTCTTCGCTGTCAGAGCACAACTGCCTCAAACTGCTTCAACTGAGCAACGTGTTGCTCAGAAAGACTGACCAAGAGCCTGGCCAGGGCGTGCAGTGAGGTAGTCAATTGGCGCCCAAACGACCTTAATCAACGAGCTTAGTACCTTAGGACAACTGTCGTCACGGAAGCGGTACTCCGGCTTCACGTGCACTTATTAACTAGGAAATAGTTTTAAGACTGATTTGTATTTTGCAGAATTTAGCACAAAACCTTTTTTTACCAATCGATAGATGCACCCCTACATTGCGAGCGTATTATTCTGATTACCTCGGATTACGGATGACGCTAGCCGTCGTCCCTTTCAATGTGAAAACACCAATGTGCATCACATACACAAGGGTGGGTCACTTTGTACACCACATGCAAGTGGAGGTCTAAGTACATTACATGAAGTGATTGGCCAACCCATTAAGTACACCACGTGTACTTTATGGTGTGTGTAACATAGGGCAACTTTAGCCCGTTTCATCAATCTGCGCGATAGTAGTGGGAAGCAAGGCGCTGAAGAGAGTCTACATTGCAGCTCGGTGGCGCCATGATGGTGTAATATGAGAGCTAATATTATTGTGCACTTGGTCAATGAAATTTATCTGGGCGGCAGATGAACATCAATTGATTATTATTAATTAATGGTGTTGCCGTATGGTGTGCCGTTAACATTTCCCTATTTTTCTTTTCCTTTATTCTACCTTTCATAGGTAATAATATTGATGTAACATTACATATGTTACCTTTTTTCCGAAACAGGATGGTACGAGAACGTGGCAAAAAAGTTGTATAAAAGTAAAGCGCTCATTTCCAAAATGCTGAACTTGCGAGATATTTACGTCACAAGTGATGAAAAGGTTACGCGTTTTTGATTTTTAATTCTTTCAATCTTTGTGTCGTAGTCTAGTATGAGCTCATATTCGAAAGCGCTGCGCTCAGAGATAGGCTTAAGGAAGGAGGGACGACACGTTCGATTAAGATGCTTTGAATATGCTGCAGTGCCTGCGTTGAAGCTGGGAAATCGTGCTGTTGTGATGCATCTGATCTTAATCGTGGAAGAGAGGCACATTGGCGGTGTAATAATCCATTATTTTNACTGGTAGATATATACCCTTCCTCAAAATTTGATGAAGCGGACTTTTACACAACAATGTCAGAATTGTACTTCACCAATAATGTAACTGCTGACCGAATTTGTTTTTGTTCTAAGTGCGACTAGTGTGCACTGCAAATATATCGATTTCCTCCTCACTAAAGTGCATTGCTCTCACTGGCATTGTCATTGGAGATGATGAAAAGCATTATTATCAGAGTCAGCAATTTGTTGCTAAATTTATCTTTTGATGAGATTCCTAGGCTTCAGCGGTATCCTTTGCATTATCTGATGCGTCAATGCGTGATGAGTCAAAGCCAGATCGGTTTTAGCTCATACAGCCCCCCCTCTTGCCATCGACAAGAACTTTCTTCGACTCGTAAGTGATTGGGCGTTTATATCGTGGAGAGCAGGATATGTACGTTCTGTCTTACCTTCTGTTTCAAATGGTCAGATGTTGAAAATCTACAGCTCTGTTTCGAGTGAACTGAATACGGATTGCCAAAACTCCGCCGTAACTGGGGGATATCGATCCAAAACGGTCCACGGGGCTACCTACAGAGTCGAAATATTGTGTCAATTAGGCACGAGCCCAGCCCTCTCACGTGTTCTTCATGTCCGCCACAAGTTGGACCACTTAGTTAAATCGGTCTACACACGTAGGAGTACCAGACCAGTACCCTTCTCAGCGTCTTTATAAAACTCGAACATGAAGTCCACTATTACGGACTGTCAACACTCTGTCGAAATAGGCGGAAGCAGTAATAGATCCTAGAATGATAGCTAGGCCTCAACCGTTGACATTTCTTTCCAAGCCCGTACGTACTTGCGCTCGAACTAATACCGGCGTGGTCAAACTAAGGTTTATAAATTATTGTAAGTTCACTCTATTCACGTTCACGACGCTCACTTAATGGTGCATCGTGACACTCTAACAAAATGCGCAAGCGTAAATCATGATGGGTGGGAACAACTACGCGAGGGGTATCGCCAGCAATAGTTTCATGACACAGTAAACTATTGTGTGTATCGATTAGATGAAGATCGATAAAATGTTGACAATGGCTTCAAGGCAGTTGTGATGGATTGTTGAGGTGATAAATTAAACCTATAGGAGCCTTACCTTCTTTGCAGGCTCTTCCGACGTTGTCCAACTTTCTTGACGACAAATACTTGAACTTGATGTTGCAACGGTGGGCTTATAAACACTGTTAAACGTCGCAGCCGGCTTTAAACAAGAAGGCTTAGTAATGACTTTGCTACTATCAATATATGTGTAACCAATCTGTCGAGATCGGTGTGAGAATTTGCACCAAATTATTTTCAAGATGTCTTCATAGACGAGCCATGAACGAAAGGACGGAAGTTGAAGTACATCGTGTTCCCGTCCGAAAGGTTATTAGACTTTCGCGGGAGTATAATCTGTACGCAATAAGTCCTCAGAAATCTGTGGTCAAAGGTTCCCAGGTACCTTAAGAAATAAGTTTAAAGAGGAGACTGAGACATTGAATGTTTTAGCAAACAACGAATCATGTGTAGGCATTTATACACTTGATCTGGTAGCGCCTCCCAATTTACTTTTAAGATGAGTCAATTGCCAACGCTCGAATACAAGCGGTTATTGCGTGACCTACGTAGTGGCAAAGTCAAGCAATTCAGCGTACTTGTCACACATGACAAGTACGTGGCCGATAATCAATTGGCAGTAGTATTTTCTTAGAGCGAACGAGTTCTTAGCAGGTGATTGATGGATGAAAGTGTCCTTAATGAGAAGACTCGGATTAAAAATCAAAGTCTCAATCTTGGAATCTTTTAAAGTACATAAGAATTTGATCGAAGTTGAGGATGTGCTCCCTAATTCGGTACCATGCGAGTTGTCTATAAGTTAAAGCACATGACAGGAGATCGACCTGATGCAAGGGTTTGAGATGCTGTGTCACGAAGCAGTGTCTACGACGCGCTCTGCGCCGTCTGTGTTATATTGCATTAGCGCGCAGCCGCTTGCAAATTCGCTAGCGTCAGAGACCACATTAAATGTCTGTCTTGGTCTGCAATCGCCAAAATCAGCGATTGCATCAAGCTTGACGTGATCCTTTAAAGGAGCGCTGACAATCGGCGGCAAGACGCACTGTCATTGCGCCATAGTTCCGCGAGTTCTTAGACAAGTACGCCGCTGCGCCGGGGGACTTTCAAAAATCTTTTACATCAACTGGCACCGGCCAGTCGGTGACAGCCTTGATATTTTCAGTATCAGGCCGTAAGCAGTGTTTTTCTAATATTCACCTAAGAAGGTATAATTTGATTGCAGCAAGTATAGACTTCGTGATCTTTCCCTCAGAGACTTGGGTGACTTCTTTCCTCAAATTTTATTTGAAAAGTATCCTTCCTAACTGTCTCTAGCTGTGGTTGCGAAATCACAACGATATCCTCTACGATCGATTCTCCAGTCGATTTTCGCTGATCATCGTCATATTGACGTATGTCCCTCTTTCGCACCGAACATAGTGAGGGGGCCAAACGAGACTGGCGTCCGAGGATGGCGCAGTCCGTTAACAAAAAAGGTGTTTCACCCGTACTGGCGTGGACTGTTATTTTTAGCGAGCTCTACAAATGGGTAATTGTTTGCTCCTTATTCGGGAGTTGCAATCGTGCCTAAGACATTCGTCACAACCCGATTGGCACGTTCTCTTTGGCCATCGGTCTAAAAATTTATCTGACACTGGCATGTGGAGCTTGCTACCTAGCAGCTCAAACAGATGTCGACACAAACCAGACGTAAAACGCGGATCCCGGTCCGATACTATGGACTCGGGTATCCCGTGTAATCGGTACTCATGATCTAGGAACAAGAATGCTGCCTTATTGCCTGTGAACGATGTTTTAGATGGTGCTAAATGCATCATTTTGCTCAGTCTGTCTACAAAGACGACAAGCCCTGTCCGACCCTAATGATCGGGCGTCATGCCAAACATGAAGTCCAGACTTACTAACTTCCAAAACAGTTGGTTGGAATCCATAGCAGCTTCAGCGGTACACTGCTCAACGGTGCAGGCTTAATGCGCTGATACTGTTTGTAAGAGCGAACATAGTTGGCCACCCATCTTCATAGGTGAGGCCACCAAAATTCCTCTGACACTCGTAAGAATGTCTTGTCACGGCCCAGATGCCCGCATCATGGAGCTCGTGAAAGATCATCAGCTTGAGATCTGTGTCATGATGCCCATAGATTCTGATAGAGTCACAAAATGACAGCTGATGCCATAACAGGCCATCGCTGTAGCCTAAGCGTTTAGCTTAGCTTTCAGGTGCGACGGAAGGGTTAGCTTCCGTTCATTAAAGTGATCCAACAGCAGGCGAAAATGGTCGTCCTGACTGTAGCTCTCTTTTATTTCAAAGGCCTATGATCTCGTCACGTGATATTTCTTCATGGCTGCTAAAGTTGACAACTGAAATTGTGCTTTAGCACTAGACACACTTTCCTGGTGTCTAACCTCGAAGTCTGGTCTGCCGAATAAAACATCAGCCAACTTCTTCTGGAAACACATCGCGATGTTTCCACAGAACCTCAAAGAACGAAATGCATCTTATGGCATCCCAGTCTTGAGCAGCAAGCCGTTTATTTTTGTCCGTTTCTGAGACGCTCTCGTCCAGTGTGGACGACGGGAGCAACAGTCGACCAACTTATCTTTTGGAACTGGTGTGACTATTTCGTGGATCTTTCCTTCCTTTAATTCGGCAAGGAACAGATCCTAAGACATCAATATTTATGTCTCCTTGGCAGATTTAAAGACTTACTGGAGCACCCCAACTGAGGATTCCTCCGCGATTTCGTCTTTGACGGCCTCGAACACCTCGTTCGAAGGCCCGTCCTCTTTAATAGGATCCAAAGGTCACTCGTTTAGACGTGCCTTTGGTCGTCCTATTCTGTCGGGTGCTCGTTTTTCGAAACACCATGACCTTTGACTGGGAAGCGGGTGCCGTTGCTCTCCTGGCTAACGCACCCTTTCCAACCGCACCAGGCTCAAAGCACTGTGCCGGTTCATGGGACGCTTGACTTCCTATCAGTTCGCCGTCTACTGCCACAGGCTCTCGGCTCTGTGCAGGGCTTTGAAACACATGACTACTTGTTTCTGCCTTTTTTCTACTCCAGTCTCCACGAGCTGGGTAGGAATTGGTGACATCTGGCATCCCGTCAACGTACCTATACTGTGTTCGACACGACATCAGTCGCGGGCGCCTCTCGCAGAAGCACATCTTTTCCGATATCCTGCGGAGAGCTCGCAACTGTTCGTTTACGTCAGTCTATCCATTGTTGCTAGGCACGGACTCTCCATTCCTAGCACTGTGAACTTCTCTTTACAAGAGAAGTCACTAAAGCTGAAGGCGAGTTCTACTTGAACACCCTCAGACTTATCGAGCGCGCCGTTCGCCAAACAAACGGTCGCCTCTTCTTGCTTGCCATCCTGGCTAAGCGATTCAAACCTCGCCGGTCTCTTTCTTAGAGCCGCGAGTTTTACAAAATTCTAGGAGGGTAATCACCTGGTCATAGCCTCGTACATACGCGCTATAGACCAGCAAGGTTTAGGTCCGAAATTTCGAGACCTCATGGACTATGCTACCCATTTGTTCGACAACTCTGAATTTAGGGGTAGCTTCAGAGTCTGCATCAGTAGGGCATCCCGCCCCCACTGCGCTCCTGCATTTCCCGACCCCTCAAAGGTCGAAGCAGAACTCACGCGTGTCGAACGCTCTTTCTTGCCATCGCCCTTTGGAAAGGTAGTCCTCGTGCTGAGCATCTCTGCCCAGAAGGGACCCTGACATAGCAGCGAGCCATCATATATCCGTACTTGCCACATCTAAAGCAGACTAAATCTGCATTGCCCAACTCCATGGGAGTGGTATCTGACCTCTCGGCCGACGGCTTATACCAAACTGTCGCCGAGACACTGTTGTAGGATTGCTCCTCAAATAAGGCAATTTGAATTGCCTATTCCATCGTTGACGGCATCTTTCTGAAAAGGGTCTGTCGCCATGGCCATAGGTAGTCTGTTCTTAAACGTGGTCGGACCTCAATGTAATGGACGCCGACAACGAGCGCATCTCTTGAGCATAATCTTGCAGAGATTGCTTCGCCTGTCACGCTCCAAAGAAGCGCGCCTGAAGCAACACTTCGTTGTTCGGCGGCTGGTACATGGCGGGAACCTTGGTCTTAATAATTGCCTATGTTGAAAATGCCTTTACGTCCAGCATAAGCGACGAGTAAGCCCACTTTGAAGCCTTACCGCGCAGATGCGACATGGCCAACAACACCATCCAGCTGTCGTCCTCGATGAGCTGCGCGACATCGCGTTGCTCTACGGCTAACAGCCAGTGGACAATCGTGCGCGCTGCAGTTCCATCAAACTTTATTGAGTCCGTCCGAATGGACCTCGGATGATGTGGTCGGGCAGAGACCATTTCAACAGTCCTGTTGAGAGCCTTGCTCCAAGCCTTTTGGCGTCTAAGCTCACCCTGAGTCTTAGTGACGGACTGCGCCGCAGTATGGCTCAGGGCCTCGGACGCGGCTCTTCGCTGTCAGAGCACAACTGCCTCAAACTGCTTCAACTGAGCAACGTGTTGCTCAGAAAGACTGACCAAGAGCCTGGCCAGGGCGTGCAGTGAGGTAGTCAATTGGCGCCCAAACGACCTTAATCAACGAGCTTAGTACCTTAGGACAACTGTCGTCACGGAAGCGGTACTCCGGCTTCACGTGCACTTATTAACTAGGAAATAGTTTTAAGACTGATTTGTATTTTGCAGAATTTAGCACAAAACCTTTTTTTACCAATCGATAGATGCACCCCTACATTGCGAGCGTATTATTCTGATTACCTCGGATTACGGATGACGCTAGCCGTCGTCCCTTTCAATGTGAAAACACCAATGTGCATCACATACACAAGGGTGGGTCACTTTGTACACCACATGCAAGTGGAGGTCTAAGTACATTACATGAAGTGATTGGCCAACCCATTAAGTACACCACGTGTACTTTATGGTGTGTGTAACATAGGGCAACTTTAGCCCGTTTCATCAATCTGCGCGATAGTAGTGGGAAGCAAGGCGCTGAAGAGAGTCTACATTGCAGCTCGGTGGCGCCATGATGGTGTAATATGAGAGCTAATATTATTGTGCACTTGGTCAATGAAATTTATCTGGGCGGCAGATGAACATCAATTGATTATTATTAATTAATGGTGTTGCCGTATGGTGTGCCGTTAACATTTCCCTATTTTTCTTTTCCTTTATTCTACCTTTCATAGGTAATAATATTGATGTAACATTACATATGTTACCTTTTTTCCGAAACAGGATGGTACGAGAACGTGGCAAAAAAGTTGTATAAAAGTAAAGCGCTCATTTCCAAAATGCTGAACTTGCGAGATATTTACGTCACAAGTGATGAAAAGGTTACGCGTTTTTGATTTTTAATTCTTTCAATCTTTGTGTCGTAGTCTAGTATGAGCTCATATTCGAAAGCGCTGCGCTCAGAGATAGGCTTAAGGAAGGAGGGACGACACGTTCGATTAAGATGCTTTGAATATGCTGCAGTGCCTGCGTTGAAGCTGGGAAATCGTGCTGTTGTGATGCATCTGATCTTAATCGTGGAAGAGAGGCACATTGGCGGTGTAATAATCCATTATTTTAAAAAAATATTCTTTTTTGAAAAGTGTCTCATTCTATACGTTCAGCGTCATTTACCGATACAAATGAGGGCTTTTTTTTTGACGATTACAAATGCCCGATACTAACCAATATTTTACATTATGAATTGTATAGTAGCAACGCACGTCAAATTGTGGGCTCAGAATGGCAGTCTCCATTTGGCCAATATCGTACTAGTAGCCCCTCAAGCGTTCCCATGGTTTGCTTTCTATTCAAATGCGCCCTTGTGGCCTTCGCGGCGGCTGCAGCGACTGCGGAGGAAGAGGTCCCAAACCCCTTGTTTGTGGCCTTGCAAGCCAACAATGACATCGGGGACATCACTGTCGAAGCCAACCCAAATCTCACGCCCGCAAATTCGAATGCACAGTCCCTCTCAAGTCCGTTTGAAACCACGACGACTGCGGCGATTTCCGACAGTATTAGCAACGTCACGACTGAGATGGAACTTCCGCCAGAGACTCCCGACGATGCCGACGGCAGTGACAACTCGGTCTCCGATGCCGATTCGCCAGCACCGTCGGTTACGTCATCGGCTTCTACCGACGTGACGGCATTCAGTGTTGCACTAGCGTCGCTAACGGTACTAATAATGTCGGGATTCTTTATCTAAGACCGTCGTTCGACGTATAGTGCTCACACTCACGACAAAAGGGAGTCAAGTATGGAAATTGTTGTACAAGGGCTTTTTTTAAAGTGTAAATTTTAACTTTTTTTTTTCTTTTGGTGGTGCGATTGCTGCAAAGGAATGAATGTTTTTGGTGCTAGCAAACGTTTTCTTTTTTTTATTTTTAGAGTATGTGTGTAAACCAATTAAGTGTCGTCATTGTTAGACTTTCATTCTGTGTCCACTCAAAAAAAAACGCAACGGCACTTTGCGTGACAGAGCGCATGTATTTACTCCCTATTTAATTCGAAAATAAATGAGTTCTATACCCAATTCACGACAAGTCCTGCAATTGCAAAGGCAACGGCAATAACTGTAGTAGACATTGACGAAGCTGCCGAGCTCGCACTTGCCGAGTCCGACGAGCTGTCCGTATTGTTTCTAGTGTCGATAAGAAGACTGTTGGTGGCATTCGAGACCCTCGAGACCTCGTCCAGCGTCGTTCCCGCGGCGCTGGCGGTGGCATTAAGAGCGGAATTGGTCGCATCATTAACGTCGTTCGTGACCGAATTAATTGCCGAATTTGTGGCATTTGTTGCAGCTTCAGTAGCTCCATTTACAACTCCATTAAGTGCGTTTGTCGCCGTATTAGTGACCGAATCCGCAGCTTTGTCCACGAGGGCATCAAGCACGCTGTCCTCAGCGGCAACGACGGCCGCGAAGGCAATGAAAGCAATGCAGGACAAAACACGCATAATTTGCTTGATGCAAATGAAAGTCGTTCTAGCGTGCAAAGTTGGAAATGACGAGAGAAAAAAGCCTTTTTTGGCGCTTGCCACGCGGAAAGGCGCGGAACGTTCACGTAAAGGTTTTGAGGCACGTAGTGGGACAAAAAGCGTCAAATTGGTCTATTTAGAGAGTCAAAAGTGGTCGTAACAGGATGAGTTGCGGAAGAGGGCACGCATCTTTTTTTTAAGTTCGAACGCACATTCCGTATTTTTTTAAAGAAACATAGGCTTTGACAACTGGGGACAAATTCCTTGTTCCTGAAATGCTGGTCACGAACCTTATTCCGGCAATTGGCACCCTATCGCTGAAAAAAAAGTTTTTTTTATTTCAACAAAAAGGTCCAAAATATCGGTAGTTTTGCAATTCAAAGTGACCTTCACCCCATTGTGAGTAATTATAGTCCGTCGCACAAATTCCTCGCGTTTAGCTCTCTCTATTGGTCCGTCCGGCTCGATTTACCAAAGCACGTCGTTTTTTTGATAAAATGCGTTATACAAAAGACAAAAGACATGTGGCTTCAAGCGCCTGACGTGAAGAAGTCGGTACAATATCTAGTCGCAAATAAATGTATCGGTTTGACTCACCAACGTAATGGCATCACCACTTGTCAATATCGCTTATCAATCGTACTTGACGTACTTGCCACCAATACCTTATCACGTTTAAATAAACCATTTAAATGCCGCAAGGTAGCACTCTTCGTTATGCATATTCCAGCGTCCTTTTAATCTGTTGGAGCTCCATGCTGGCAGCTATGGACGCACAAGAAGGGGTTGTTTCGACTACAGTTTCAAGAGATCATACGCAGCCAAGCAAAGCCATTTACAGTAACAGGAAGTCTCTCCGCTATACAATCAACGCGCGTGGCAATAACACTGACAACACTGAGCGGCCAATTGAGGAAGAACGAAATTTCATGTCCGTTCTTCGCAGTTTTAATTCAAAGGCAAAGCAATGGTTTCATAAGTCCTTCGCTAAATTTCGCGGGACCTCGACACATTCACCAAACGTTGAAAAACCAACGCTTTTGGCTCAAAGATTCAAGTCCCGCTCGCTCAATCTCTTAAGTGCAGTCGACTCTACTGAAGTTAGACTTTTGAAAAGACTTCAAGCAAACACCTTGGCTCAAGACCATTTCGAGAGCTTTGTCGAATTGAAAGGGACAAAGGATATTCTCAAGGCAAGTCTTAAGATTCCGAAAGATTCGACTCTAGAAAACAGGGCCACTGAAGCCTACTCTTTATTAATGCAATTACGAACGAATCGCGATGCCTTCACAAAGCTCAATCCAAAAGAAGCCTTTGACTTTCACACGGTAATGAAATCCGTCGACGACTCGGAGATCGCACGGAAGCACTATGGACTCTTCATGGACGGAACATTAGACGAAGTCGGTCTTACGAAACTTGTGGGCGGTACCAGTACAGATCTCGCTGCGGCGCTTTCAATTTTGAAAAAAGCTCAAGCGCTCAACGACGATCTTGGAACGAAATCTGCTGTGCTTAAGCAATCCATTTCGCTTGAGTTGCACAAAAACTTGCTAGCTCAAAAGTACCTTTCCAAGTTTGACAAAGATCCTCACAATTGGCGGAAGTTGGACGCCGAAATGCGAAAGAACATTCGATTCTCGGATCCAAGTTTTACGACCGATGCAATAGATGCTGCCACGTCATCGATTGCAATGACGTATATGCTAAAGTACAACACTGACAAGAAAGTCAAAGAGTATCTCAAAATTATTCTGGAAGATGCCACGGCAAAAAAAACAATTGGGCGATTTTTAACGGGCGGAATGAATGAAGACGAACTCAAGGGGGTACTAAAGATTACAAAGGATACATTGAAGACATCGAATCAGTACGTTATTTTAGGAGCGATGAAGTCGCTGAGGAAGTCTGATATTGATCATATAGAGGCATTGCGCACTCCTGGATAAGTCCAGCCTATATACCCCACTCAGAATTCGGGCTTTGAATGATTTCTTAGCATTTCGAACGGTCTGAAGCTCTGTAGATGACTAGGACGCCGCCTGGACAATCAAAACTAAAATAGTATTATTTAACCAAATAAAATTAGGAAGCCGGGATAGCCATACACCCCCTTTTAATATAGCCACACACCCTCTGTATGAATAAATACGTCAGAGACATGAAAAATATATTCACGATATCACTTGTAACGGGCATAAGTTGCCCTAATGTTACACAATTCCCCGTCAAGTACACTTGGTGAACTTAAGGAGCTGGTCAATTTACTTACATATAGTAATTAGACCCACCACTCGAATGTGGTTCGCATTTGTGACCAACCCTTGTGTGTGTGATGCACAGAGGTACATTCACATTAGGAGGGATGAGGCCTAGCGTCATCCGTCACGCGACGTATCTAGAAAGATACGCTCGCAATACATATTAGTGTTATCTATAGAGATGACATTTTGATTGGTAAAAATAGGTATTTATATTTAATGCGATAAAATATAAATCAGTCTAAAAACTACTTTCTACTTGATAAGTGCGCAGGAGGAGCCGGATTACCGCTCCCGTGACGACTTTTGATCACAGTACTTAGTGTGTTGGGCGAGGTCGCTAACGCGCCCACCACAACTACCTCACAGCACGCAAG
The DNA here is from genome assembly GCF_004359215.1 of Bremia lactucae. Taxonomy (NCBI): domain Eukaryota; phylum Oomycota; class Peronosporomycetes; order Peronosporales; family Peronosporaceae; genus Bremia; species Bremia lactucae. Next base: position 3,428,980 of record NC_090621.1, on the reverse strand, counting down.
AGAAGCAGGTTAAACCGCTTTCTCGCTGTGCTAGGGTGTGTGTCTAAGTAGAGCGTGACCGCATTACAACGTGCCCGCCTACACTTGGTAGCACTTGAAATCCCTTCCACGACCCGCATCTCTGCGTGTCTAACGTGAGGATGAGTCTCAACATCGATTGGGCTCATTTTTTCCACCTGTCCGAACATCACCTGGAGGTAACAGGACACATGGCGCAGGAACTTGGTGAACAAGCCCTGGCCAGGCTCTTGGGCAGTCCTCTTGAGCAACATGTTGCTCAGTTGGAGCAGTTTGAGGCATTCGTGCTCGAACAGCGGAGAGCCGCGTCCGAGGCACAGAGCCATGCTGCGGCGGAGTCCGTCACTCAGACTCATGATGAGCTGAGGCATGAGCAGGCTCGGAGCAAGGCTCTCAACAGGACTTTTGAGATGCTCTCTGCCCGGCCGCATCAGCCGAGGACCATTTGGATGGACTCGCTCAAGTTCGATGGAACTGCAACGCGCACGATTGTCCACTGGCTTTAAGCCGTGGAGCAATACGGTGTCGCCCAGCTCATCGCTGGCGACAGCCTGATGGTGTCGTACGCCATGTCGCATCTGCGCGGTAAGGCCTCAGAGTGGGCTTACTTGGCACTTATGGCGGACAGAAAGGCGTTCCCTACATGGGCGATATTTAAGACAAATATTCGCGCCATGTACCAGCCGCCGAACAACGATGTGTTGCTTTAGGCACGCTTCTTTGGAGCGTGACAGGCGAAGCGATCTCTGCAAGATTATGTACAAGAGATGCGCTCGCTTCGGCATCTTTTACCTTAGGTTCGATTCCAGGAGAACATAAAAAGGTACCCACGTTTAAGAACGGACTCATCTCATGGCCCATCGCGACAGGCCCTTTTCAGAAAGGTGCCGTCGAAGATGAAAGAGGCAATCCAAATCGCCTTCGTTGAGGAGAAATCCTACAACAGTGCCTCGGGGACAGCTTGGTATATTTTGTCGGCCAAGAGGTCAGATGCCACTCCCATGGAGTTGGGCAATGCAGACGTTGGTTGCTATAAATGTGGCCCACGAGAGGATTGAGAGAGCGAGCCACGAGTGAGAAGAAGAGTAAGGAAACTCAAAACGTTTGGGTGAGAACTGCATGTAATAACGATAAATAGCGAAGTCACCTGAAAAATGCGATCGACAACGTGAGAAGAGAATGGCCGTCGCAAGAAAAAGTTTCAAGTAGCACGATTTAGCTCGGCAAGCGCGGCCACATTATAGCTCGCTGCTACGTCAGGGTCCCTGCCGGGGCAAAGATGCCTAGCAAGAGGTTTCCCTTCCCAAAGAGCGATGACAAGAATCAGCGCGCGAGACGCATGAATTCTGCATCGCCACTGAGGGGTCGAAAAATGCAGGAGAGCAGTAGGGGTGGAATGCCCTACTGACGCGGACTCTGAAGCTACCCCTATGTTCAGAATTGTGGAACAAATGGGTAGCATAGTCCCTGAAGTCTCGAAATTTTGGACCTCAACCCTGCTAGTCTATAGCGCTCAAGTAAGAGGCTATGACTAGGTGATGACTTTCCTAGTGGATTCGGGTGCATCATAAAATTTAGTAAAATCGCGGAATTAAGAAAGAGACCGGCGATGTTTGAGTCGCTTTGCCAGGATGGCAAGCGAGAAGAGGCGACCATTCGTTTAGCGAACGGCGCGCTCGTTAAGTAAGAGGGAGTTCAGATAGAACTCGCCTTGAGCTTTAGTGACTTCTCTTGTAACGAGAAATTTACAGTGCTAGGTATGGAGAGTTCGTATGACCTCATCCTAGGCATGCCAATGTTGCTAAAACACCAACTATGGATTGACTGGCGTACATGCACAGTTACGAACTCTACGCAGGACACCGGAAAAGATGTGCTCCTGCGAGAGGCGTGTGCAAGTGATGTCGTTTCGAATACAGTTGAGGGTGCGTTGACAAGATGTCAAACGTCACCAATTCCTACCCAGCTCGTGGAGACTGGGGTGTTGAAAAGGACGATGACAAGTAGTCATGCGTCCGAATGTCCTGCACAGAGCCGAGAGCCTGTGGCAGTAGACGGCAAGCTGACAGGAAGTTATGCGTCGCATAAACCGGCACAGTGCCTAGAAAAGAGCAAAGGCACCTGCTTCCCAGTCAAAGGTCGTGGTGACTCGAAGAACGAGTATTTGACCGATTAGGACGATCAAAGGTGCGTCTAAACGAGTGACTTTTGGATCAGTTTCTATTAAAGAGAACGGGCCTTTCAACGAGGTGTTCGAGGCTGTCAAAGACGAAAATGCGGAGGCATCCTCAAGTGAGCTGCTCCGACAAGTCTTTAAATCTGTCGAGGATATAGTAAATCTTCCGGAGATGTCGTGGTTTCTGTTCCTTTCCGAATTAAAGGAAGGAAAGATCCACGAAATAGTCACACCAGTTCCAGAAGAGGACTTGGTGGACTTTTGCTCGTCGTCCACAATGGACGAGAGCGTCCTAGAAACGGACAAAAAGAAACTGTTCGCTGCTCAAGGCTGAGCTGCCTTGAAATACAGTCCGTTCTTTGAGGCTTTGTGGAAACATCGCGATGTGTTCCTAGTAGAAGTGCCGAGCCGCCTATCACCAGATAGGGGCATCGGGTACGAGATCGACCTCGAACCTGGCACCAAGTACTGTGTGACCAGGCAATGGCCGTTGACGAAAGAACTAGTCGATTATATCGATAATTTGTTCGACAAGCGAGCCAAGCCGGGACATGTGCGTGAGAGCAAATCGCATCACTGCAGCCCGACCTTTTATGTGCGTAAATCCACAGGTGGATGGTGCGTGGTTCATGCTAACAATAAGCTGCACACGGCGACCATACCGGCGCAAACGCCAATCCCGCGGTGAGACAATTTGTTGAATTCCATGGGAACGTCGACTATCTTTTCCGCGTCAGATTTGAAGGATGGCTACTATCAGGTACTCATGAGAGAGTCCGATGTAGCCAAACGGCAGTAAGCACCCCACGCGGTATGCTTTGGGAGTGGCTTGTGATGGCGCGACGGTTCAAATACGCAACAGCGACATTCAATCGAGTGGTGGCTCAGGTGACGCGTCAGCACCGTGGCTACGCGCCCCATTACTTTGACGATGTATTCATGCAAAGTAGGGCTGAGGCCGAGCGCAATCGACTCGCGCAAGTGTCATTTAGACGCTGTGTTGTAGACTTTAAAGGACGCCCAATTGTACGTCAACTTGCAAAAATGCAGCATAGGGGTCCCTGAGATACCTGTGCTGGGTTACATCGTAGGTACCCATGGTGTACGAGCAAACCCAGACAAGGTATTATCGGTAAAGGAATGGCTTATCCTACGGCATGTGAAGGATTTGCGCCAATTACTAGGGCTCGCTAATTACTAGCATAAATATAGCAAGAATTATGCTGAGCAAACTAAAGCATTATATGACCTCCTTAAAAAGGACACAGAAATGGGTTTTGGTTAAATAACAAGATGATGCGTTCAAACCAGTGATGCAATCTCATGTTGAGGCACCAGTCTTGCCATTGCCAGACGCGAATAAGCCCTTTAGCGTCGTCTGCGATGCAAGTAATTTGCAATCGGCAGCACGCTCGTGCAGAAGGATGACGACGGTGTTGACCGTGTCATCTCTTATCAGTCCCGGTTTTTAAAATCCGCGGAACTAAATTACCCATGCATGACAAAGAGCTACTTTCAATAAAGTATGCTCTTGTCAAGTTTCGTGTGCACCCTACTAGGCACCGAGCTATTTGTGTTTTTTACGGATCACGCATCACTGCGGACCGACAACAAACTCACATCATTTCTCGCCTTGAATGGCAAGATGGCTTACATTCTTCTCTGAATTATATTTCAAAGTTTAATACAAGCTGGGTAAGTCAAATGTCTTGGCTGTCGCCTTATCGCTTAGACCAGACTTCGAGGTAAGACACCAGGAAAGTGTGTCTAGTGCGAAAGCACAATTTCAGCCGTCAGCGTTGGCAGCCATGAAGACATACCACGTGACGAGCTCATTAGCCTCTGAAATAAAAGAGAGCTACAGTCAGGACGACCACTGTCGCCTGCTGTTGGATCACTTCGGTGGACGAAAGGTTTCCCTTCCGTCGCACCTGAAAGCTAAGCT
>NC_090621.1:3379157-3423053 GCF_004359215.1 Bremia lactucae | reverse complement strand
GGAGCAAGCAATTGCCCTTTGTGGAGTTCGCTATAAATAACAGTGTCCACGCCAGTACGGGTGAGACACCTTTTATATTAACGGACTGCACTATCCTCGGACGCCAGTCTCGTTTGTGCGCAGCCCGAGTCTAAGTGGAGGAGGGCCCCAGACTGTGCTCGGTGCGAAATAGGGAAACAGTTTCGTCAATATGACGATGACCCATGAGTGTATCATCTCAAAGACAAAACCTTGCCCTAGTGACCCTGCCAGTTTAGCAGTGGTCAATAAAACTACGCCTAATGACCGACCTCTCGGCGGTATCATAGGCGAGTTTGATGCTTAAAGCGTGAGCGAGGCTCAACGCTTTGTGGATCAGCGATTAGCCATCAGACGTTAAGTCCGTGACGCGATGGCAAGCGCTATGGACAAGCAAAAAGAATATGCGGACCGAAATGGTCGCAAGAATAATGAACGCTTTAGAGTGGGTGAAAAAGTACTATCAAGTACTGATACCCTACCTAAAAATGCAAATTATGTACTGCCTGGAGGTGCTACGAAGTTGCTTCCGCGCTTCATTGGGCCCTTCACGGTGGTAGAAGAGGTTGAAGACCTAAATTATAGGCTCACGGTTCTCCCGTATATGAAGACGCACCCGTATTGTACATGGGTCGTCTGAAACGGTATGTAGACCCAAATAAGGTCACATATCCCCATCCGTCTAAGGAGACCGATGGTGATGCCGACTGTGAGTCGAGCGTCGTTCGAATGAGAAGGACGGTGAAGGTGAAAAACTATCGGGCCGACTCCTCCCACCACGAACAGGATTTGGAGAGCGGGATACATCACGCGAGTAACGCGGATCCCTCAGCATTATCCTTTAAAAGAGGTCCAAGCGAGTCTTCAGGAGTTCATAACCCTGACGAGCCTTCGCTCGGACATCAACGAGATCCGAGGTCAGTCGTGAGACTTGGCCCTCGAGATCCGCAATACGTTGTTCAGCAGCGCTTAACGCCGGTGACTTAACGGACGAAGGTAAGGCAGCCGCGAGTAGTTGGGCGAGATCGCCACTCCTATCGGGCCCGCCTGCACTGATGGATGCGGGTGGGAATCAACGCTTCCTTGTTGGAAGGTTGCTTGCCCACCGCTCCGTGAGGCAAGGGTATCAGATCCTCGTCCAATGGAAAGGATACCGGAAGAGTTTTGACTCTTGGGAACCGATCGATACCCTACGTATTGATGTGCTCGGCTTGGTGGCTGCCTATGAAAGTAGAAGCACCAGTTCAAATCTCTTCGCTTGTCTCAAATGGACTAGCAGAAGTAGCGTTGTCAGAAGAAGCAGGGGTACAATAGCGCCTATGATTTCTTAGGGGGCGAAATTAACTCGCTGCGACCGCTGTTTCAGCGCATCGGAATGCGGATGAATGCGTGTAAAATTTCCGCCTCGAATTGGTTTGGCGTGTCATTTGTATGCAACACGACCGGGATCGGGAAAAACACCTAAGCGATTTTCCCTGAGCCCTCCATGATTTAAAGACGCCATAATAATTATGAGTGTCAAGAAGAGCACGCTTTAGGAGCGACGCTCTTGACCTGTTTAAACGACGTTATTTAGATGGAGGGGGCATCAGTAATATGCCACCCGTCACATAGCCACGTCTAAAACGACTGGCTTGTGACACCGACTGAGCACGTTCACGTGTCCGTCGGCGGAGCTTTAGACTCTGAATCCTCTATGTCCGAACCATTACGGATTATGGTCTGATCATAAGACGTTGAAGTTTCACCTAACGGTGAAGCGACTGCGCCTTCATGGGCAGCGTTCTCATTACCTGTCGCTGCGCTATCTAGCGTAGACGACGAGAAAGCATTCGTGAATGTTACTGTCTCCATGTTGTGAGCCATGCGAGAAGTATGGATGGAAAATAATGCGCCATCATCCTTCTTCATGTGCTCGTTGTCTGCATCACTAATATGAGGTGACGGCAACGGTGTCGACTCAACGTAGTCGACAATGAGCGACGGATGAACCCCTTCACTGTTAAAGTGGGATGGATTTTTAGCCCCGTTAACGCGACAGCAGCAGTAGCTGTCGGCGTGTTAACGCGGCGAGTGCGCTTAGCGCGAGGTCGAGTGGGCGTCTTCGCAGACGACCCACCAACGTGGCCCCTTTTAAGTGGCATCTTTGGCGCCGTGTATGAAAACGCAGGTCGCTAGAGTGAATAAGAGAACTAGCGGCGCGTAAAGGAGCTCGCAGTTCCTCCTTCCTCTTTAACGAATTTCATAATGTAAATTCGTTCTTAAAGAGGGAATATTGTAATGGGCTAAAGTTGCCCTAATTTACACAGGCCCCGTTAAGTTATGTAAAAACTGCCAATAGGTATATTACATAATGGTAAAGCATTACCTATTTTTAAATCGGCATTTGACGAACTTTTTATATATTGGTTAATTTTTAATCCGTCGGGTGCTAAATGTAGATATATAAGAGATTATAGCTGAACGGTATAGGTGCATTTACATAAGGAGGGATGATGGCTAGCGTCACCCGTTACGCGAGGTATCTCGGAGAGACGCTCGCAATACATATTAGTGTTATCTACAGTGATGACATTTTTGATTGGTAAAAATAGGTATTTATATTTAATGCGATTAAATATAAATCATTCTGATAACTTGTAGGCGACTTAGACACACACCCTAGCACAGCGGGAGGAAGCGGTTAAACCAGCTTCTCTTGCGTGCAGCGAGGTAGTTGTGGTAAGTGCATTAGCGACCTCACCCAACGTACGAAGTACTCTAGTAAAGTGTCGTCACGGGAGCGGTAATCCGGCTCCTCGTGCGCACTTACCAAGTAGAGAGTAGTTTTTAGACTGATTTATATTCAATCGCATTAAATATAAATACGTATTTTTACCAATCAAAAATGTCATCTCTGTAGATAACACTAATATGTATTGCGAGCGTATCTATTAGATATCTCGCGTCACGGATGACGCTAGGCGTCATACCTCCTAATGTGAATGCACCTATTTGCATCACATATACAAGGGTTGCTCAAAAATATAAACCACACCCGAGTGGTGGGTCTAATTACTTTCTTTAAGTAATTGATCATTCCGTTAAGCACACCAAGTGTACTTAACGGGACTGTGTTACATTAGGGCTACTTTAGCCCGTTTTTTAACGGGCTAAAGTATTAAAAAACTACTTCCTACTTGGTAAGTGCGCACGAGGAGACGGCTCACCGCTCCCGTGTCGTCACTTTACCAGAGTACACAAAGTGTACTTAACGCTGTGGCCGCAGCAGTTTTTGTCTGTGGCCGTTGTATTCTTTATGCTTATTCTTATGGGTTTTCAAATATTAGGTAACGAGCAGAACTTCTTCAAGAGTTAGTCTCCTTGTTGTATCTGAAACTTGTATGACACCTAAAGAATATTATGTTTGTCAAAGACGAGAAAAAACTGCCTGCAATTTGTAAAAAAATGCTTGCACCAAAGACATGTCGTTACTACGTTGATCGATGGCAAGTCCACAAGAGCACATCTTAATGCTAGACATGTGGTTTTTGTCGAAAGCAACGAGACCCATCTGGAACTTGAAACACCACATCCCAAGTCTATCAGGCAATTAAAAAAGTTGCATTCTTAACAGACGGGCTGCGCGTCCCTCACCATCTTCGCAATTAGTCGCTCGACACAAATTCCTAGTGTCTACTAATCGTCAAGCTGCACCATCCTTCCATCCTTCACATAAAAACGAGTACTTTAGCGGCAACAATTTCGTAGGATAGTATCGGCCTGTCTCCATGAAGTCACGCTTCAATGGCGCCTTGCTACTTAAAATTAACTTGGCAAACACACTGCGTGGCCGTGCGGTGCACGTCTACCTATCGAACGATCAAGGCTAAAATCGTGCAATTTATTTATTTTTTTCCTTCTTCAAAATGATTTCGCTTCCAATGTATATTCCTTCGTCGTTTTAATTGAGTTGTCGCAAACAGATGCCCGAACTCGCTCTCATTACTTGTATTTATATAATTACTGTGATCGATTTAAGACACTGGCAACATCCTTCGGCTCATTTCTAAATCGACAAGAATTGCATCAACACGCAACACTAGACCCGAACGACCGTTTTCAACAAGAATGCGTGTTTTGATGTATCTCGCGTTCCTCTCTGTTGCGTCAGGCAACTTTTTCACGGATTACCTTAATAACATTGGTGATGCCACTGACAATGCCGCACAGCAAGCGAAAGAGGAAGCTGCAGACTTGACTGATCATGCTGTTGCGAAGGTTGGGAATACAACTGGTAAAGCGTTTAAAGGAGTCGGTAATGCCGCTACAGACACGGCCAATTTTTTTAATCATATTGGTGACAAACTCGAAAACTGAAGGCATGTTGCCAACAACAGTTGCATTTATTCAAGAGATTATAATAGACAGCCAGTCTCAATACACTTTTTTCTTATAATGGTCTCGTTTACATTTATTTGCCAAAGTTTTTAAACAAGCTGCACTGTACCAAACTCTAAGACTTATTATTCATATCTAAAGTTTCTCAAAATAGCAACGAATTACGGAAAAGACAATGCAATTCAATCACAGCGTATTTAGCTCAAGTGCGTTAGACAATTAAAGAGTTGTGACCTTTCCAACGGTTGCACTGCAAATATCAATATTTAAAGACGATGTGAAGGTATGTTATCGGTGAATAGCAGCAACTTTAGGGTCAAAGTGCATCTAGTTTAGAGCACAAAGTCGGTTTTTGGGTCCTTAAACACTAAAAAAGCGGCGTTAAATACCATGCACGTATACTGGAAAACGAATGTATACCACCTCAAAGATCAAATCTTCTGTATTCCAACTCGGAGATACTGCAAAAGAGGCGGTTCAGCTGTACTCGATTTGTGCTTGACCCATCTCAAGTTTGATCACGTCATAAATGGTACATGTCAAGACGCTTCTATATCATTTTGGCCCTTTCTAAAGTTTCGATTATATAATAAGTCACGTTCTTTCATGTAATGTTCATAGATTTTAAAAATTTTCAAAATACGATGATGGCGTGACACTTTTGGCGTTCATTTCTAGCAATCCCTTGGACGTTTTAAATTAAAAAGAACGATATGACATATTTTGTGGCCCAAATGAGTCCCTCAGCTGCTGAATTCACGGAAGAAAAGGGCATCCATGAACGGAAGGAACCTAAAAAATCATTCTTTTGCGTAATTTTGCATCACCATCTTGAAGAAGTGCGTAATTAATCTCAAAAGCGACGCGACGACAATATCAATCAATTATGCTCAAAACGTGCCTTAAAGACATTCTAAAAGGTTCACAGGATGAACCTCTCTATACGATTTGAGCAAAGAATCTTGACAAAAGACACCACAACGTAGCCCATAAAGTCCAGTCATTGATCTCCACACATACGCGCCTGGCTCACATGGGATATCATTTTAAAAACAAATCCAACTCGCTTCAATTGTACCAATTAAACCTTACAAACTACTTATTCGGGTGTAGCTGCTCCCTATCCGTCATTATTTTTTTTGGAAACACGAGTAGCAAACGTCCCTCGTAATGGACCACTTACTAAACAAAACACTGCCAGAAAATGGCACGAAAAAAACTATTTTTGATACCAAACAGGCGCTCTCAATGACCGTAACGAGTCCCTGTAGCTCGATCGAAAGCCTCAACCTACACATGCTCTCAGCGTCTGCGGCTCTGCATGTCCCAATGCGCCTCCCACCGATTCGGTTTCTCACTACTGTGACTGCAGCTCTACGGCCAATGCATGTCCAGTCATTGGACATGCCACGTTGGATGCATCCCAAGGTGACGACAATACAAAAAAACGTGGCTATAATGGACTCTTTGCTATGTCGCTACCGCAACAAAAAATGTTGGAATCCACGAACGACCAAGCGCAATGGGGAGCGCCATAATCTCTGTGAACGCCACCGCTCCAAAGCGAATCAGAACCAGCGCAAGCTTGAGAGCAAGCGGCGTTCTCAAAGACGCATGATGGAGTGTGTACAGTTGTGTGAAGCTCAAAGCATCAGTATGGCGATGAAACAATCGTTCGCACCTAGACGGAAGAGCAGTGGTACGCTTGATAAAGGCAAGCTTTTAATAGACGGAGCATAATGGGGAATAAGTTCATCGAAAAAGTGGTGGTGGTGGCAACGTCTGGAGAGGAACAAGAGCACTATCCATTGCACACATCACTTGTAGAGCAATACGAAGAATTGTTAAGTACACATTTAAAATGCGACAGTCAAAGAAAAGCTGTGGCAATGTTTATTGCTAAGAAGGTCATGCATTTGGATGACAATTGATTCTTTTTAAAATAACTCAAATTAAGCTGTCAAGGTGTTTTTGTTGCATAAAATAAAAATGTGTAATTGTTAGCATGTAAAAATTATTTCGTTTTTGGGAGCGTAAAAATTTGCAAAGGCAAAATCAATGAAGAAAGGCTAGTTTTATGGGGACGCAACAAAATAGATGAAAGTCTTGGAGCGTCTATAAGCGTGTGGATGTCCTACGAGTGTGTGCGATGGCTTACTTCGTTAGCATGCATGACTGCTCAATACCTCAGTGTGAATAACCAACACATTGTGGAGTTTGATCCCGACGGCTGTGCATAAGCACAGGCAGCATCGAAGTTCGACCACTCGAATAAGCTCAGTGGTACGAAACAAGGATGCTTGCTTAAAAAGCAGCATCCAAGAAAGCTTAAGACGCCAGTCTATAGGAGACAGTGCGAAAGTCCTAGATCGGCTGGAGAGTCGATCGTAGAGGATGTCGCCGTGGTAGCGCAGCCACAGCTAGAGGCAGTTGGGTAGAATACCCCCTGAATATTTTTTTTAGGAATAAGTCCCCGGAAACCTCAATTATAGGTTCCCAGATACATTTGGAAATAAGTTCCAAAGAAGAAATGTGAGACAATCAATGTCTTAGTAAACAATAAATCAAGTGTAGGCGGTTATACACTTGATCTATTAGCGCCTCCGAAGTTAACTTTGGAGATATCTCAACTGCAACGCTAGGGCCGAAACGTTTCTTGCGTGATCTGCTTAGTGGCAAAGTCAAGCAGATCCGCGTACTTGTCACAGATGACAACTTCGTGGCCGATATTCTGTCGGCAAAAGTATTTCCTGAGAACGAACGGATTCTCAGTAGCTTATCGATCGACGAAAGTGTCCTCGATGAGAAGACTCAGATGAACGTTTTACGTCCATAACCTGGGAGTCTTTGAAGACAAATCCTTTATATAACGATTCAAGGAATTAAGAATGTTATCCTTGAATCAGCATCGTGCGAGTTGCTTCAGGATAAAGGCACTTGACACGAAATTGACCTAATCCCAGGTTTGAAATGCTGTGTCATGAAGCAATGGCCATTGCCTCGTGAACAAGTAATAGCGATCGACAAATTATTTGCTGAACGCTTAGCAGCGGGCCATTAAAGGAAATCAACTTCCCAATATAGCTCTCCGACCTTCTGTGTGAAAGCAACAAGAGGATGGCGGATAGTGCATGCCTTCAATAAACCGAACGTTACAACTGTACCGGCTCAAACGTCGATACCACGAAAAGATGTTGTCATTGATGGTTTGCCAAAGAGTACTATCTTTACGTTGATGGATCTGATGGATGGATTCTACTAGTTCCTTATGCGCGAACAAGGTATTCCGTTCACAGAAGTGAGCACCCCAAGCGGTATGCTATGGGAGTGGCTAGTCTTGCAACAGGGACTTAGTAATGCCCCTGCGATATTTAACAGATGTGAAACCAATCTGTTGAGATCGGTGCGGGATTCTACACGAAGCTATTTTGATGACGTCTTAGTTCATTGTTGAGCCATGAACGGAAAGTCGGATGTTGAAGTTCGTCGTACCCACGTCCGAAAGGTTTTGCACTTATGCGTAATCAGAAGTTGTTTGCAAATCTCAAGAAGTGTATATTCGCTGAAAGCAAGAATACCACTTCTTAAGGGCAAACGGTGTACGACCGGATCCAAAAAAGATCAAGACGATCACCGATTGGCCTGTGCAAGTCGATGTAAAGCGACATAAAAAGTTCCTTGGTTTGGCGGCGTACCTGCACAAGTACTCACGCCATTGCCGAAATGACGGTACATCTTTCTTCTTTGCTTAAAAAAAAATGTTAAGTGGTCATGGAACGCTGATTGGCAGCGTTTCTTTGAGGCTATCGGTTAAAGCTTGATGCAATCGCCAATCTTGGCGATTGCTGACCAAGACCGACCCTTTCATGAGGTTTGTGACGCCAGCGATTGAGAAGTTGGCTTTGTGTTAATGCAATATGACAAAGACGGCGCAGAGCGCGTCGTCTGTTGTCAATCACGTCAGCTTCAATTAGCTGAACGCAACTACCCAGTGCAAGACAAGGAACCCCTTGCCATGAAATATACACTGACTAAGTTTAGGGTCTTTCTCTTGGGAGATTGACCGTTTATTGGATACACGGAGCATGCGTCTTTACGCTCGGACTTGAGATCACGAGGATCATTCTCAACCGCCACCGGTTGCTCGCGGCGACGGGTCACGCGTGATCATTATTTCCTTACATAATAAAATGTGCGATCCAAATCACGATATTGATTCGGATTCGTCAAACGAGGCGAACCTGATTTTTCCTCCTCCTCCAAATCTATGGATGGAACCGGGTGAGGAGAAGGGTTTTCTTGTTGAAAGCTTCTTGAACTTCCGTGAAGCAAAGAGTCTGGACGATTCGGGAGTCGCCTGCAGTGTGACGAGCGAGATCTACCCTTTTAAAGAGAAGATTCATCGGAGAACGAGCGCGGGAAGCGCTCGTAAAAGGATTTGAGGTTCTAAATCCTTTGACCCATCTCGTATGAGATGAGTATCCTCCAATGAGGATCAAGGGAATATGCTTCCATAGGGGCATGACTTTCACCCTTAAAAAGCATGGACATAAGTCCCCCCACGAGAGGCAAGATATCCCTGCCTCTCTAGACAAACGGTGCAGCTTTGTAGCATGCACCAACTACGGTCCATTTCTCGAGCGGCTCAGGAAAGCATCCACCACCTTGTCGAGCCAGACCTTACGGCCTATGTTTTGCACATTGTGTACAAAGGCTGTCAAGCTTAGAACAAAGAATTTACATCCTTTACCCCTATATAGGTGCACCACCGATGTCGGAAAAAGCATCGATGAAGAATTCTGTTTCATCCTCACCAGGCTTGTGAAGTCTGTATGAGTCGAATAACGGAATATGATATCGATCGTTGGTCATGCCAGACCAACAAGAAAGGTTTTTCTCAGAGGGCAACCAAGGCCTCTTTTTAGGAGCGAACCGCAAATTTTTGCGGTTCCTCTCCTGGTGGCTCATGTAAACGGTAACTTGGCCTTTAGAATAATGCCTAGAACCACTTCGTTCCTGGTGATGCATGGAGTCATCATCAGGTGACTCCCCACAAAAGAGGTCCGACGAGTCAAATTACCTCGTCATCACCTCTTTGGTCGGTCTCCCGTACATAAGTATTATTTCCTATAAGAAGAATAAACAATTATTATTGCCTTTAAGAGAAATGAATAAAGAAGTACAAACTTAATATTTTTATTGATTTGACTTTAATAGTTAATTATACCAAATTTGGTGATTTTGATGCACTAAGACGTTAGCTCTATTACTTGGTTAATTTTAGTCTAGACAACTCGCTTATCTTTATAAGACACGATTGTTCGGTGCGCAAGGAGGCGCCATACTTAGTTAGTTACTAATATGTTAAGCTCATAAGTAGATAGAAGATCGCTACGTAGGAACATAAATATATTCATACAGTTTTTTATAATGGGGCATACATCGGTTGGTGAACCATTGTTGTCGTACAATTACGTTATGCGTTAATTACCCTTTTTCCTATTTAAATTTGTTAGTTAGTGAAATCCTATCGATTGTGTAAACAAATGTGGTTGCCGCCAGATATAAATCTGGCGGCCGAAATCTACTTTAGATTAGCTAGGGTACGGTTCAGATTGAAATGCTTGAATAAAATTCACTTTTTCATTTGATCTTAAAGCGTCTAGTGCCTCCTAAGGCTTACACATTGATCTGTGAGAAATAGAGGCCTTTCTAAGGTATATACTCTCGAGTACTAGTTACCACTTGGTTCTACGAGCCCTAAATCTTTTGATAGGTCTTCCTCTGACTTAAGTAGCGGGGTAGCTCCGCTACACCTGGTAGCAATCGTAATTAATCTACGCTTCAGTATTTATGAGACTAATCCTTTACTGAAACGGAAGAGTATCCAGAACATTCAGAGGCGCAACGCGCATCGTATGACAAGCTCAAAACTTTGTTTGGGCTCGAACATATTGAGTTTATTATGTCCCAGGGACCAGAGGTCCTGCATGCAAGGCTTGAAGCCTTTTGCAATATAAATACTCCCTGGTCGGACACGTTCAGGATCATCTCGGTATATCTCTGTACCTGATTTAGAGCCTAAGGCTTGCCCTTTAGTTGTCAATGCGAAGACATTTGAGGGTAAAGAGAGAGAAACCCTCCCTCATTAGATTAAGCAGATGAAGATGCCCATTCACTCCGCCTTGTTTTTAACAGAACGGCAAAAGGTGGCTGTGGCCATTTCCAAGGTTGGAGGTAAAGCCATGGAGTGGGCACTAATGTGCTGCACGTCCATAAACGACGCTTCTCCCTCATCTGATTCGCTGAAACAACGAATTACCAGCATGGTGCAACATGATAATCCGGCTTTTCGCATGCGACCACGGCTCCTAGCGACTCGACAGGGTAAACGAACCCTAGGAGATTATGTCCAGGAGTTGAGAGCTCTCATTGCATCTATGCATCAATACTCGGTGCAAAAAGCAATCGCTGTAACCACCTTTATGGGGGTCTCCAACGAAGACGTTACTCGGACGGAATTATTCCGGTCTCATCTTGCTACTTCGAAGAGGCAGTTGCCATTGCGCTACGTGCTAAGTTCAACTTAAGTCTGCTCGCGTTAGCAAACCTATTTATCGCACAAGCTCTTCGAGCACATGAACACCGCCGTTTACGTGCCACTTCACGTGCATCAGAAGAGTTTGACCCGAAATGCCCTGGCATACCGCCAATAGTGTCAGTACTAGTACTCAGTATGGTACCACCTCGGCCGACCACTTAGACGTGCCACTCCACGTATCTCACGGATGTTATACCCGAAATGACTCGGCCCTAGGGCTACAATGCTTTCAGCATTCAGTGAATTGTTATCACAACGAGTGTCACTCGATGACGTACGTGCCATTCCACCCACTTTTCCCGAGTCGGGCTCAGAAGTAATGTTTTAACATTGAGTTAATTAACTCAGACATACCAATATCGAAAATACTGACATATTCAGTCAGTATTTCGCGCCAATAGATCTTTTGTTGCCTAGCAAAGGTGGGTGGCTATATGACTCTCCAAAACGTTGCTAGGAACATTGCGCGTTGGCTCATGGCGTTCAAGCCAGGCCATACCAAGGATGAGATCATATCTCGAATCCAAATCAAGGATGAGACAGCGTTCCTCACTGTCAAAGTCCAGAAACTTTATACCTAAGTTCAACGAAACTTTAGGAGCGGTGACACGAGTCCCAGTCGCTAAGCGAACAGTGATTGTATCACTTTTATGCGCTTAAAGCCCTGTTAATATTGTTGATTTTCCTCAAGGGAGAGACATCGAGCATAATTGCAAGACGCTCCTGAATCAATTAAAATTGACCATAGCTTATCAAAACCCTTTACAGTCGCTTAATCGACTAACAAGCCAGGATTGTACTCACGCCCCGTGCCATTACGCACAGAGCCAGTTATGGCTTGGTCCTGTTACTCTCACCTCCTAGAGGTTCAACAGAGCCTATGTTTCCCCCAGTAGGGCGCTTCGCAACTACTGGGTATCGACGTTTTCCCGCACCGTATCAGATCTCTGGTATAGGTCGGAGTTGGAGCTCTTTGAGCTTAACGCGTTTTGCGTAGGGGACAGGCCGGACGTAAATGTTTCGTGCCTCCGCACATATATTATCTACGGATGTTCTTATGCTGTTTCACAGCTTGATTTGCCTCTCTTCCTTCCTCAACGAGGCTTAGATCCATGAATGTGGGTCTATTAGATTACTAGATAAGGAATTTGAGCTATCTAACTCCTAAGCGGATGTCGGATTTTTAGACACCAGATCTGGTATGGGAACCAATACAGGCTGAAAAATTTAAGACGTGAATGTTTTGGCCTCAACGAGGCGTTTTGTCTCTACTTCAAGACAGTATGGACGCGAAGCGTCTATACAAGCGAGCAATTTCATACGTTTGTTAATTGTATGGCCGGTAACATCGAGCGAGGGAGAAGTCAGCCTTGTGGCAATTCCCTCATTACATGCTCTTGTAAAACTAAACGAAATGTCTATTGGTGAGTGCGGCCGAGCCTTAACGGCTGGCGACTTATCTGAAATGGTTGTCATTTGACCAACAATTGAGTTAATTCATCATCACCAATGGACGAAGCTGTCCTGGAGGACACAAAAGCTACGACTAGTGCGCGAAGCAGATCATCGAGTCTTTAAGATCCTTTGGATCCATTCCTTGATTAAGGAATTTCAAGATGTGGTATGTTCCAATATACCATCTGCTTTACCCCCAAATAGGAATGTCCGTCATGAAATTAACTTCGTTCGTGGAATTAAATACCGTCTCACACGACAGTGGCATTTACCAAAGGAGCAGTGTGACGTCATTGATGATTTCTTCGAGGCTGGAATGGCACGAGAGAGCAAATCTCCCCATTCGACACCGACAATTTGTGTCAAAAAGCCAAATGATAAATGGCGCTTTGTACATGCTTATAATCAGCTTAATGCTGCCACTATACCAGCACAACCCCCCCCCATTCCTAGGAAAGATGCTCTTCAAAACAAAAAGGTGAGATGTACAGTGAACAGTGCCCTTAACTTAGTCGATGGTTGTTACCAACTGCTCATGTGAAATAGCGATATCCCGCTTACAGCGGTTAGCACCCCAAGCGGTATGCTATGGGAGTGGTTGGTCATGCCACAAGGGCTTTCCAACGCACCAACAACATTTAAGTGTCTAGCGACGCAACTGTTCCGCCCTCATCAAGGTTATGCACAGACTTGAGTTAATGACATTTTTGTCCGTATTCGTGTGGAATAGGGTCGGTCGAATATGGAGAACCATTTAGACCATTTGCGAGTTGAGCTCGAGTGGATGCGCCTAAATGAATTGTGTGCCAATGCATCGAAACGCATTTTAACCGCGCAGAAGAAGTTTCGTTTCTTAGGGTGCTTCATTGGGAAGCGGGGCCTTAAAGGGGATCCCGCTAAGGTCAGAGCCAGAGATGATTGGCCGGTTCCTAAATTCAAACAGATTTGCGTTCGTGGTTGGACCTCGCCAATTATTTACACATATATTGCAAACTTACGCTGATATGGCTAGGCCATTATTGAATATCATTAAAAAAGGAATCAGGTTGGTGCTGGACTAGCACAGAGCATAATGCTTTTCAAGCAGATAAGGATATCTTATCCATGCCTTCATTTTTGCCAAATCCAAAGTGATCTTTCAGTGTCGTCTGTGACGCATCCGCTTTGCCATTGGCAGTGCTCTGTTACAATTAGATGCTGATGGGTGTGATTGTGTAATTGCGTTCGATTCTAGGCAGCTTGAAGCTGCGGAAAGAACTACCCAGCTCATGACAAAGAGTTACTTGCTATGAAGTATGCTATCGTCGAATTTATAATTTATCTGCTAGGCTCTAATCCGTTTGTGATTTATACCGATCATAGTCATTACGCACCGCGACTAAGTCGCCTTAACTCCCGCAAAACTGGTCCGATGGCTATCCTTGTTCGCTGAGTTTAACTTCGAGGTGAAGTATAAGCCTGGCAATCAGAATGCATTGGCTGATGCGTTATCACGTAGGCCGAAATTATGAGATCTCTCATTTAACGACTATACTGTCGCCTATTACTAAATTAATCCGTTCGGCTTACGCCAAGGATGAACAGTGTGTAGCTCTGCTACGAGCTCTATAAAAAGCACTAAATCGGGTCTTAAATTGTCGGCCCATTTGCGTGCAAGGTTACATCGATTTTCTATCGATAACGACCTGTTGCTTTATTGCACGGACGCTGCAGATCCTGCGCGCGTCGTTGTACGTCTTAATGAGGATTTGACCCAATCCTCTATGAGGCACACATGCTGTCCTAGGTGATCATCTCGGTAGAGAAAAGACCTACAGCTCTGTAAACCAAACTTTATGAATGAGTCAGCACATACGTTTACACATGCGAAACTTGCCAACGTAATAAACCCTCGGCGCATGCTGCTGCGCCGCTGACAAGTCTGCCCATACCCACAGGGTGTTGGGAATCCATAAGTAAGAATTATGTTTTCGGTCTACCGAAAGATTCGGCTGGTAACTCCGGCAGAGTGGCCTTTATCGACCAATTAAGCAATATGGCTCACTTAGCGGCTGTGCCGGATACCATTGATGGTGAAGGTACAGCAAGGCTATTCATCGATTGCATGTTTCGACAACACGATTTACCAGTGGCAATTGTCTCTGATCGGGACCGCCTGTTTTACTTATAAATTCGAGAAATCGATTTTCCGAGTGCTTGGCACCAGTTGAACATGTCCACCGCGGACCATCCGCAGACCGATGGTCAGGCTGAACGTGTCAATCGCTTCAATGAATAAGTTTTACGCTGTGTGTGTGCTCAGACACCAAAGCGCTGGAGCTCCATGCTCCCAGTGGTGGAGCTTGCATTAAATAGTGCTGTACATGCCTTTACAGGCTATTCTCCGTTCTATGTCAACGGTCTCACCCACCCAAGCGTAACGATACCACTGCGTGATCTGTACCTTGGTGGGGGAGAATTAGCCGTTAGGCTTGCTGGTTTCAGCCCTGTTACCGTTCGGAAACAAGTAAGCGAGTTTCTCGCGACGCGATTTAGAGTCTGAAGTCACGTAAGGGATACATTGGCTGATAGCAAAGACAAACAAAATGAACAAGCAGATGCCAAAAGCAGAAGCTGTATTAATTCTTAAATGGTCGGGGCTTCGGCTTTAAGCTTGTCGAAATCGATGCGAAATTTCCGTTCCAAACGAAAATCAGCCACATCTGCAGACTCTCTAATATTTCAAATATTGCGGAGGCGACGGGCCCGATGGGCCCAGTTCTCAAATGAAACTTCGTCTTCGCTCTTTGTTTCGATTCGAAGCAAAACGATCGGAATTTTACTCATTGAGGTAGGCTCAAAGAGTCTGTGACTCACGCTTAATTATCATGGGACAAAGGAGTGTAAGACACAACCAAGCGATTAGCTGTTTACGTTCCAACCCCAAAGAAGAGATGAAGCGAATGCTGTCACTCGGTGTCAACAGTCTGATTGGGGGGGTAAGGGCCGCACATCGGTTGGTGAACCATTGTTGTGGTACATTTTTACTTTATGGGTAAAATACCCTTTATCATATTTAAAATTGCTAACTGGTAAAATCCCATTTATTGTGGGTATAAAATGTGGTCGCCGCCAAACTTATATCTGGCGGCCAAAATCTTTTTTAAATTAGCGAGGGTAAGGTTTAAGATTAAATAGTCAAATTAAGTGCAGTTCCTCTTTTAATTTAAAAGCGTTAAGTGCCTTTCTAAGGCTTCCGCATTGATCTAAAAGTGATAGAAGCCTTTCTAAGGTATAAGTTCTTGGGCTCTAATTGCCACTTGGTTCTACGAACCCTGAATCCTTTTAACTAGGATTTATTTAGCGTTGATAGCTTGTACGACTCCCTAAAATGTTAAACCTAGTAATTTTATAGATCTAAGGGATTCTTTGAGTCTATGTCTTCCTCTGACTTAAGGAGCGAAGTAGATCAGCTATAGGTTTTGCTTTTTCTTTATTCTAAAGACTTAGTCTATTCATCGCGTTACAGATGATGCTAACCGTCATCACGGACAACGCTAGGTGTCAGCGCTCCTAATGTGAATGCACCTATGTGCATCATATACACAAGTGTTGTTCACAAATGTTAACCATGGGTCTAATTACTTTATATAAGTAATTGTCCATCCCCTGAAATACACCAAGTGTACTTAACGGGGACTGTGTAACATTAGAACAACTTTAGCCCGTTACACCCCCCCCCATTAAAAACGAATTTACATTTTAATATTCGTCAAAGAGGAAGGAGGAACTGCGAGCTGCTTAACGCGCCGCTAGTTCTCTTATTTACTCTAGCGACCTGCGTTTTCATACACGGCGCCAAAGATGCCACTTGAAAGGGGCCACGTTGGTGAGTCGTCTGCGAAGACGCCCACTCAACCTCGCGCTAAGCGCACTCGCCGCGTTAACACGCCGACAGCTACTGCTGCTGTCGCGTTAACGGGGCTTAAGGATCCATCCCACTTTAACAGCGAGGAGGTTCATCCGTCGCTCATTGTCGACTACGTTGAGCCGACACCGTTGCCGTCACCTCAAAGTAGTGATGCAGACAACGAGCACATGAAGATGGATAATGGCGCATTATTTTCCAATTCTACTTCTCGCATGGCTCACAACATGGAGACAGTAACATTTACGAATGCTTTCTCGTCTTCTGCACTAGATAGCGCAGCGACAGGTAATGAGAACGCTGCCCATAAAGGCGCAGTCGCTTCACCGTTAGGTAAAACTTCAACGCCTTATGCTCAAACCATAATTCATAATGGTTCTGACATAGAGGATTCGGAGCCTAAAGCTCCGCCGACGACACGTGAACGTGCTCAGTCGGTGTCACAAGCCAGTGGTGTTGAACGTGGCTATGTGACTGGTGGTATTCCAAAGATTCCCCTCCATCTAAATGGCTTCGTTTAAGCGGGCCATAGGACGACGTTTTATTGACACTGCTAAACTGGTAGGGTCACTATGGCTAGCTTCTACCTTTGAGTTAATACCCTCATTGGTCATCGTCATGTTGACGAAAATATGCCCTCTTTCGTACCGAGCATAGCGAGGGGCCCTCCCCCAATAGGACTCAGGCTGCGCACAAACGATACTGGCGTCCAATGATCGCGCAGTCCGTTACTATAAAACGGTGTCGCGTAAGACATCCGTTACGACCCGATTGGCACCCTCTGTTTCGCCATCGGCTTGGGGATTATCTGCAGTCGACATGTGGAGCTTGCTACCTAGCAGCTCAAACACATGTCGACACAAACCAGACGTAAAACGTAGATCCCGGTCCGATACTATGGACTCAGGCATCCTGTGAAGTCGGTAAACATGATCCAGGAAAAAGATAGCTACCTCCTTGCCTGTGATCGATGTTTTACATGGTGCTAAATGCACCATATTGCTCAGTCTGTCTACAAAGACGACGAGCCCTGTCCGACCCTTTTGATCGGGCGGCATGTCAAACATGAAGTCCAGACTTACTAACTTCCAAAACAGTTGGTTGGAATAATAGCAGCTTCAGCGGTACACTGCTGGACGGTGCAGGCTTTATGCGCTGATACTATTCGCAAGAGCGAATAAAGTTGGCCACCCATCTATTTAGGTGTGGCCACCAAAATTCCTCTGACACTGTGGGAATATCTTTTCACGGCCCAGAGCCCATTAGATGGCGCATCATGGAGCTTGTAAAGGATCATCTGCTTGTAATCTATGTCATGGGGCACATAGATTCTCAAGGGATCACAAGGTGACAGCTGATACCATAACAGGCCATCGCTGAGGCTAAAGCGATTTAGCTTAGCTTTTAGGTGCGACGGAAGGGTTACCTTTCGTCCACCAAAGTGATTTAACAGCAGGCGACAAAGGTCGTCCTGACTGTAGCTCTTTTCTATTTCAGAGGCCTATGATCTCGTCACGTGGTAAGCCTTCATGGCTGCTAACGTGACGGCTGAAATTGTGCTTTCGCACTAGACACACTTTCCTGGTGTCTAACCTCGAAGTCTGGTCTGCGCGATAAAGCGTCAGCCAAGACATTCGACTTACGCGGCTTGTATGCAATTTAAAATTAAATTCAGAGAAGAATGTAAGCCATCTTGCCATACTAGGCGAGAGGTGCGGTGAGTTTATTGCGGTCCGCAGTGATGCGTGAACCGAATAAACCACAAGTAGTTTGATGCCCAGTAGGTGCACACAAAATTTCACAAGAGCATCGAAAGTAGCACATTGTCATGCACGGACTAATTCACTTTCGCGTAAAAAAGCCGGGAATTATAAGAGATGACGCGGTCAACACCGTCGTCATCCTTCTGCACGAGTGCGTTGCCGATTGCAAAATTGCTTGCATCGCAGACGACGCTAAAGGGCTCATCCGCGTCGGCAATGCCAATACCGGTGCCTCTACAAGAGATTGCCTCACTGATGTGAAAGCACTATCTTGTTCTTCTAAACAAACTCATTGTGCGTCCTTCTTAAGAGGATCAGGTAATATTTTAGTTTGCTCAGCATAGTTCTTGCTATATATATGCAAGTAACTAGCAATCTCTAGGAATTGGCGCAAATTCATGCCGTGGGATTTGCCAATCCTTTACTGACTTTACCTTGTCTGAGTCTGCTCGTACACCATGTGTACCTACGATGTAACCCAGCACAGGTATCTCAGGGACCCCTATGATGCACTTTTGCAAGTTGACGTACAATTGGGCGTCCTATAAAGTCTACAATACAGCGTCTAAATGACGCTTGTGCGACTTTATTGCGCTCAGCCCGTCCTCTGCCCTAGTATGCACGAATACATCGTCAAAGTAATGGGGCGCGTAGGCACGGTGCTGACGCTACACGTGAGTCACCACTCAGTTGAATGTCGCTGGTGCGTTTTTCAAACCTTGGGGCATCACAAGCCACTCCCAAAGCATACCGCTTGGGGTGCTTACTGCCGTTTTGGCTACATCGGACTTTCTCATGAGTACCTGATAATAGCCATCCTTTAAATCCAACGCGGAAAAGATAGTTGACTTTCCCATGGAGTTCAACAAGACATCTTTCCGCGGGATTGGCGTTTGCGCCGGTATGGTCGCCGTGTTCAGCTTATTGTAAGCATGAACCACGCGCCATCCACCTGTGGCTTTACGCACACAAAAGGTCGGGCTGCAGTGAGGCGATTTGCTCTCACGCACATGTCCCGCCTTGGCTCGCTTGTCGAAGAACTCATCGATATAATCGACTTATTCTTTCGGCAACGGCCATTGCCTGGTCACACAATACTTGAAGCCAGGTTCGAGGTCTATCTCATGCCCGATGCCCCTATCTGCTGGTAGGCGGCTCGGCACTTCTTCTGGGAACACATCGCGATAAATCCACAGAACCTCAAAGAACGGACTGTCTCTCATGGCATTTTGAAGCGGTTCCCAGCCTTGAGCAGCGAACCGCTTCTTTTGTCCGTTCTAGGACGCTCTCGTCCACTAAGGACGACGAGCAACAGTCCACTAAGTTCTCTTCCGGAACTGGTGCGACTATTTCGTGGATCTTTCCTTCCTGTAATTCGGCAAGGAACAGATCCCACGACATCTCCGAGAGATTTACTATCTCCTCGGCAAATTTAAAGACTTGCCGGAGTACCTCAATTGAGGATGCCTCCGCAATTTCGTCTTTGACGGCCTCGAACACCCCGTTCGAAGGCCCGTCCTCTTTATTAGGGACTGATCCAAAGGTCGCTCGTTAAGACGTGCCTTTGATCATCGTAATCTGTCGGGTACTCGCTCTTCGAGTTATCACGACCTTTTTCTGGAAAGCGGGTGCCGTTGCTCTCCTGGCTAACGCACTTCTTCCAACCGCACCAGGCTCAAAGCACTGTGCCGGTCTATGCAACGCTTGACTTTCTGTCAGCTCGCCGTCTACTGCTACAGGCTTTTGGCTCTCTGCAGGGCATTTGGACGCATGACTACTTGTCATCGTCCTTTTCACTACCCCAGTATCCACCAGCTGGGTAGGAATTGTGACATTTGACATCCCGTCAACGCAACCTCAACTGTATTCGACGCGACATCAGTAGCATACGTCTCTCGCAGGAGCACATCCGTTCCGGTGTCCTCCGTATATTTCGCAACTGTGCGTGTACGCCAGTCTATCCATGGTTGGTGTTTTGCCATTCATGGCATGCACAGGATGAGGTCATACGGAGTCTCCATACCTAGCACTGTTAACTTCTCTTTACAAGAGAAGTCACTAAAGCGGAAGGCGATATCTATTTGAACTTCCTCAGACTTAACGAGCGCGCCATTCGCTAAACAAAAGGTCACCCTTCATGCTTGCCATACTGGAAAAGCGACTCAAACATCGCCGGTCTCTTTCTTAGAGCCGCGAGTTTTACAAAATTTTGTGATGCATTCGAATCCACTTGGAGGGTCATCACCTGGTTTTATAGCCTCGTACTTGAGCGCTATAGACCAGCAGGGTTGAGGTCCGTGATTTCGAGACCTCAGGAATTATGCTACCCATTTGTTTGACAACTCTGAACTTAGGGGTAGCTTCAGAGTCCGCGTCAGTAGAGCATCCCACCCCTACTGGGCTCCTGCATTTCCCGACCCCTCAGTGGTCGATGCAGGACTCATGCGTCTCGCGCGCTGGTTCTTGTCATCGCCCTTTGGGAAGGGAGTCCTCTTGCTGGGCGTCTTCGCCCCAGCAGGGACACTGACATAGCAGCGAGCCATCATATGGCCGCGCTTGCCGCATTTGTAACAGGCAACGTCTGCATTGCCCAACTCCATGGGAGTGGCATCTGACGTCTCGGCCGAAAGCTTATACCATTATATTACTATCGCCGAGGTACTGTTGTAGGATTGCTCCTCAACTAAGGCAATTTGGATTGCCTCTTCCATCGTCGACGGCACCTTTCTGAAAAGGGCCTGTCGCGATGGGCCATGCCGTAGTCCGTTCATAAACGTGGGCACCTTAATGTGCTCCGGAATTGGACCTATGGTTATGGACGCCGACAGCGAGCGCATCTCTTGCACATACTCTTGCAGAGATCGCTTCGCCTGTCGCGCCCCAAAGAAGCGCGCCTGAAGCAACACTTCGTTGTTCGGCGGCTGGTACATGGCGCGAATCTTTTCTTTAAAGATCGCCCATGAGGGGAACGCTTTTCTGTCCGCCATAAGCGCCGAGTAAGCTCACTCTGAGGCCTTACCGCGCAGATGCGACATGGCGTACGACACCATCCGGCTGTCGTCCTCGATGAGCTGGGCGACACCACATTGCTCCACGGCTAAAAGCCAGTGGACAATCGTGTGCGCCGCAGTTCCATCGAACTTGGGCGGGTCCATCCGAATGGGCCTCGGTTGATGCGGCCGGGCAGAGAGCATCTCAACAGTCCTGTTGAGAGCCTCGCTCCGAGCCTGCTCATGCCTCAGCTCATCCTGAGTCTGAGTGACGGACTCCGCCGCAGCATGGCTTTGTGCTTCGGACGCGGCCCTCCGCTATCCGAGCACGAATGCCTCAAACTGCTCCAACTGAGCAGCAACATGTTGCTCAGGAGGACTACTCAGGAGCCTGGCCAGGGCTTGTTTACCAAGTCCCTGCGCCATTAGCCCTGCCACCTCCGGATGATGTTCGGAGAGGTTGGGTAAATAAGCTCAATCGATGTTGAGGCTCATCCTTACGTACATACGCAATGATGCGGATCGTGGGAAAAATTTCAAGTGCTACAAAGTGTAGTCGGGCACGTCTTTATGAAAAATGCAGTCACTCTCTACTTAGACACACACTCAAGCGCAGCGAGAAAGCGGTTGGACCGTCTTCTCTTGCGTGCAGTGAGCTAGTTGTGGTGGGAGCTTTAGCGACCTCACCCAACGCACTAAGTACTCTGGTATACGTGTCGTCACGGGGGCGGTAATCCGGCTCCTCGTGCGCACTTGCCAAGTAGTAAGTAGTTTCCAGACTGAATTATTTTTGATCGTATTGAATAGAAATACCTATCTCTTACCAATCATAAGATGTCATCTCTGTTGATAACACCAATATGTATTGTGAGCGAATTTTTCTAGATACCCGCGTAACGAATGACGCTAGCCGTCATCTCCGCTAATGTAAATGCCCTCACGGACATCACACATACAAGGGTGGGTTACAATGTAAACCACACCCAAGTGGTACGTCAACTTTCATTACTTAAGTAATTGACCATCCCCTTAAGTACAATTTGTGTACTTAAGGAGGATTGTGTAACATTAGGCAACTTTAGCCCGTTACATTACTAGTTACTTATCAGAACTAGTAAAGGTGCCCCGTTACATGGCAGCTTTAAGGAGTGCTCTTGCTATATTAATGCAAGCAATTAGCGAGCTCTAGGAATTGGCGCATATCCTTCACATGCCATGTGATTGGCCATCCTGTACCGAATTACCTTCTTCTGCGTATCCCATCGTGCCGTGCCGGCTTTAATGTAATGCAACGATACACCTCATCACAAGAATTAGGTAATCTCCTGAGCTTGTAAGTCTCTCCGAGTTGTAAGCTTAGAAATGTAACGGGGCACTGCCGACTTGAACTGCTTCAATACAAATCCACTTCGCACTGCCTCAGTGCGAGTTGTCCCTCACGTCACTTCACGTACACTAGTACGTGCAGATATTAATATAATTAAGTTCTTCTTGTCTATCTACTTAATACTAACTTAATTATAAACTAATACAAAACATGTACTAAAAGTCTTATCTGTCTTTCTCTCTGCGCGCGTCCAGCGCTGACTGGACCGCGGAGAAAGTAGATACAATGGTCTATATCTACCATTAGATAAGCCTTTAGAATATTACCATGTAAAGTAAAATTCTCCAAATATTATTTACCTCTGAGGTAATATATTAATTAAAAACCTTTAAGTGTTAATTTCATGTAACGATACACCCCGAAACATTATTCCTCCCTTAAACGACAATCACTTTGACTGTGATTGGAAAGAGTGGTCACTATAAAACCACTTTATTTAAAACGATGTTGATTGGTCAAATCCATCATTTTTATTTCTATCGCATGGCTAACATTTCCATGCGGAATGCGAATAGTGCGGCGCCTTCGGCTGCGGTTCATGCAGCCGCGGGCGACGCATTATTGTCTCTTGCGGCAGACGTTCGTCTGCCGTGGTGCCACCTTCTCCCGCAACTCTAATTGTTGCGGGTGCACGTGGTGATACACCACGTGAATGCGACTCCTTTTTGGAGGTCGACTACGAATGCGAGTCGGACGAAATGGCCGACTCGGGGAGAACAGAACAGTCGCCTGATCATCGTCGGACGGCTGACAATGAGCCTTCGAATGAGGGGGCTCATTCGAGTAGACGTGCTGGTAGCATTCGTTACACCATGTTCGGTTCCGACGATAAGGATAATTCCTCACCGCCAGCACTATCTCCCGTGCTGTCACCCGCACACATTTCTGAACGTGGTGATGACGATGGTGTAAGCCATCGTAAAAAAAGTTGTTATGGTACTTTGCTTCAGTGCGTACCACTAAGGGGATCGTAGACACTAAAATGTCTCGTCTTGCCCCTGGCCTTTGCCCGAACAGCTAATTAATAGCTTGTCTGGAGAGAACTATCCTTCCAATAAATATCCCTTATTTAATTGCGACAAAGCGACATGGCCTTGATCCCAGCGCGAAGACCTTTCGCGCTGAGGAACATTTTTACCTCGATGATTTTTCAAGCATCGATGGTATAGTGGCAACAATAAGCGAGATAAAGTCTCGCTGATGCAAGGCCAGTAAAAGTCACGACTTACTGTGAGGTAAGTCTTCTCACGTCCACGATGCCCACTTGTTCGTGAATTGTGGCACTCATAAATGATGCGCAAGCGCAAATCATTGTGAGTTGGGACGATGACACCTGGAGTGTCGCGAGCAACGGCTGTGTAATACAATAAGCCGTTGCGTGTTGCTTATCGATCGGATAACGATCAACATAAAGCCGGTAAATCTTTTAGAGATTTGTCGGATGGATTAATCAGATGAACAGTTAAATGCGGAAGGTCCTTATCTTCTGTATAGGCTTTCTTTATGTTATCAAGAAAGGTTGATGACGGAAAACTCGAAGTGAGTATTGCAACAGTAGGATTAGTTTCACTGTTGGAGTGCAATGCCGAAATGAAATCGTGTCGGCGTGATAATGCATCAGCGACGACATTTAGTCGTCCTAGTTTATACTCCACGGAGAAATTATACTCGGCGATGAAGGATAGCCACCTCGCCATTCTTTGCGAGAGGTGTTGGCTATTTACGGCCGTGCCTAATGACGCATGGTCCGTATATACGATGAACGGTCTTTCTCCTAGGAGATAGCCTAAACTTAGCCAGAGCATATTTCATGGCAAGGAGTTCCTTGTCATGCACTGAGTAATTGCTTTCAGCTGGCTGCAGCTGATGCGATTGATAACAGACGACGCCCACCGCGCCGTCTGTATCGTATTGCATTAACGCACAGCTGATTGCGAAATCACTGGCGTCACAGACCACATGGAATGGTCTGTCTTGATCTGAAATCGCCAAAATGGGCGATTGCATCAAGCGTTGCTTGATACCTTCAAACGAACGCTGACAATTAGCGTTCCATAACCATTTCTCGTTTTTTTTCAGGAGACGAGAGAGATGCACTGTCATCTCTGCATAATTGCGAGAGTACTTGTGCAAGGACGCCGCTTAACCAAGGAATTTCTTAAGTCCCTTGCCATCGACTGGAACTGGTAGTCGGTGATTGCCTCGATCTTTTCGGGATCAGAGCGCACATCGTCTTTACCGACGATGCACCCAAAAACTCGTATTTCGCTTGCAGCGAATATACACTTCGTGAAATTTGTGTACAACTTATGCTTTCGCATAAGTGTAAGAATCTGACGACCGTGAGTTTTATGAACTTCCACGTCCAACTTTCCGTCCATGGCCCGGCTATGGACGAATACATCGTCGAAATAACTCGGAACGAATTTCTCGTTCCGGTCTCAACAGATTCCTTACGCATTTGTTGAATGTTGCAGGGGCGTTACTAAACCCCTGTGGCATTACTAGCCATTCCCAGAGCATCTCACTGAGCGTCACTGCTGTGCACGGGATATCATGTTCACGCATAAGGGTCTGATTAAATTCACCCATCATATCCATAGACGAAAAGATGGTAATCGTAGACGTACCATCTATGATACGTCTTTTTTAAGGTATCGGTGTTTGAGCCGGTACCGTAGCAGCATTCAGTTTATTGAATGCGTGCACTATCCGCCACCCTCCTGTGGAATTTCGCACACAGAAGGCCGGAGATCTATGTGAGGAGGTTGACTCCCTCACATGGCCCGCTTTTACTCGATCGATAAAGAATTTATTGATCGCAAGTACTGCTTCATGACACAGTACTTCGAGCCCGGTTTGGGCTCGATCTCATGCCGAGTGCTTTTATCCTGAGGCATCTCGCGCGGAATTGTTTCGGGGAATACATCCCTAAATTCAATCAAATCCTTGTATCATCGATTTGTCTTAAGAAACTCCCAGAATTGAGTAGTATATGTCTCAATCCGAGTCTTCACATCGAAGACACTTTCGTCCATCGATGAGCTGCTGAGGACCTGTTCGTTCTCTGCATAAATTACCGCTGACCGAATATCGGTTACGCATTCGTCCTCTGTGACAAGTACGAAGATCTACTTGATTCTACCACTATGCAGATCTCTCAAGAACCGCTTGGGTTCTAGGGTTGGCAATTGAGTTATCTTCGGAGTTAACTTCGGAGGCATACAGATCAAGAGTATAAGCGCCTACTGTTGATCCGTTATTAACCAAGACATTTAATGTCTCGGTTTCTTCGTGGGATTTATCCACAGGCTGCCGAGGGATTAATCCTTTGGGATCTTGAAGTCTAGTTACTTCAACTATTTGAGAAGATTTCTGCTCAAGTACGTCGGGACGTGTTACCTCAACATCTTCCAACTGTGATTGCGCGATCACAGTCGGGTCCTCTTAGGTCGACTCTCTACCCGACCTAGGATCATCGTGTTGTCCATTTTGGACAACCGGTATCTTCCTTGAATGTCGCTCGCTAGGCATACATTTATGTCTCAATCCACTCGACTTCTTCGAGTGGTGGACCTTCGGCACTGCCTGTGCATTCGCACAGCCGCCGGCGGCTGACTCCACAGGGTGATTAGTAATCACACTTTGATCTTGTGCAGTCGTGCTAACGACCGAACCACACGTGAGGCCATCGCACTCACTCGTCACGGACTCATAATATTATGATATCACAACTATTTACAACCAAAATCTCAGTTGTGCTTCTGGCAAAAATATTTTTAGGGCCGTCTGTGGGTGCTCATTTCTAAAGTATAATTCCGATTCCAACTTATCAAGCATACTACACGCTTCTTTTGGTTCAATTGTCAATCCAGGTGCAAATGGCGGCCTGCATTTAGATATTAAAGGAGCAGCAATATCTCATAAATACAACAGAGCAAATTTTGTAGTACATCCACACGCTTGTGGACGCTCCAAGACGTTCATCAGATGGACATCTGATGAACAAGTGGCAGGCATCTTGATGGATCGATGCTGCCTGCTGATCCTTGGCTCATATTTTCTGAGCCAAGGTAAACCTAGGATGACATCAAATTTGTCATCCAAATCCAGTACGATGAAAACATCATCCTACTGTACATCTCTAAACGTGTAGTGAAATTTCACTACGCGTTTCATTATTGTTAACGATGCGCCTGTCGCTAGATGCACCGTCTTCCTCGTTGGAGGGATGTCGCGCTTAACATATTGAGCCCTACGACCCTCTAGCGACTGGCGAGAACAAAGTTATTCGACGCTTCACAGTCCACTATGGCTCTAAGTGACCAATCATTTGTCATTTTAATTTCAAGGTGATGATGGATACCTCATCACCAGGTGCAGAGACACATAATGATTGTGTGTTTAGAGCAACTTTAGTCAAGAGATTTGCAAATTCTCTTGAGGTTGCTGGATCAGTACGGCATTGCGCCCCTACTGACTCCGACGGTTTTTTGGCGGTCCGCCTCGCTGTTGCGATTTCGTAACAACGTCGGACCCGCGACCGTTGCCCTTTTTGGCATTCGGTCCATAATTACGTTCAGTACCTCTCGCTACTAGGCGTGGGGCACTACACTCATGAACGGAGTGTCCTAACTTTTGACAGCGATTGCATTTCTGCGTTCGCTTATTGTTCGAAAAACGAGGCTTCTCGCTATCGACATAAGAAAGGTCCATAGGTTCTGGACCTCCAACCTCGTGTCGTCTTGGAGGACGATACGATGACGAACTAGCATGAGCCTGTCTCAAGCTAACGTCTTCCAGTTCCGCAACGGATATTGCTTTTTCAAGCTTATCCAGTATTAAGCGGAACAGGTGGGTCTTCACGGGACCATCCGTAAGACCTTGCATGAATACAGTAATCAACGTGTGTTCATGAACTGGGTCGTTTTGGTTACAACTCCCTATTAGTCGTATGTGCTGGGCATAAGCGTGAACATCACGCTTGTCTTGCTGAGTTTCAGAAGCTCCGAACGAGCTCTGAACTCAGCCCTACGCGATTCAAACGTCTGTTTGAGCCGGGCTTAAAAAGCCTCTACCGACCCAAAGACATATGGGTCGCGCAACTTGAGGCCTAGTGCCCATGTTTTAGCACGACCTCCCAGATTTTACTGAGCAAATGCGACTTGCATTTGCTCGTCGACGATGTGCCGAGCCCTTATGACATCGTCCAACTCGACAAAACCATCTTAAGAGGGAGTCTTCTTCGACTCCCTATACTTAGAAATGTCAATTTTCAAGGTTTCCGGACGACGCGTGTGCGTCATCCCAGGTACAGGGGTCTGTACCTGCTGTAACCTCAACAGTTCTGCCTGTTGAGAGCCTTGCTGATTAAGCAAGGCTTCTTTTTCTTCATCTCGTCAAGTTCATGTTGTATGAACTTGGCGATGGCTGAATGGGGGGGGGCATCTCTGTCCAAACCGGACAGCATGGCCAAGATGGCATCGTTCGACCGCACTCTTTCTATGTCCCTTAGGAAGGAGTAGCTA
This sequence comes from Bremia lactucae, assembly GCF_004359215.1. Classification (NCBI taxonomy): domain Eukaryota; phylum Oomycota; class Peronosporomycetes; order Peronosporales; family Peronosporaceae; genus Bremia; species Bremia lactucae. The sequence goes on along the minus strand of NC_090621.1, from coordinate 3,395,024 downwards.
TCACGCAAAAAAACGTGATGCGTATTTCCATTATCATCAAACATGTCCATGTTAGATGATTGGAATGTGGTCCTTGGACGGACTACAAAGTGCTACCAGGTGTAACGGGGCACTGCCGACTTGTACTGCTTGACTACAAGTCCACTTCACACTGCCTCAGTGCGAGTGGTGCCTCACAACACTTCACGTACACTAGTACGTGCAGAGGAATTCTTCTCTACAAAACACTTCTTTAAAGAGGGTTAATTAAATCTGCATTAATATAATTAAGTTCTTCTTGTCTATCTACTTAATACTAATTTAATTATAAACTGATACAAAACATGTACTAGAAGTCTTATCTGTCTTTCTCTTTACGCGCGTCCAGCGCTGACTGGACCACGGAGAAAGTAGATACAATGGTCTATATCTACCAATAGATACGCCTCTAGAATATTACCATGTAAAGTAAAATTCTCCAAATATTATCTACCTTTGAGGTAATATATTAATTAAAAACCTTTAAGTGTTAATTTCATGTAACTATTCACCCCGTTACAAGAAATGTAATCATTGATTGTATATCAGACTACTAACTTTGCGTCAACGGATCTGATGGATGGATTCTATCAGATCCTTATGCGTGAACATGATATTCCATTCACAGCAGTAAGCACCCCAAGCAGTATGCTATGGGAGTGGCTAGTCATGCCACAGGGACTTAGTAATGCCTCAGCATAATGCACGGGGATGGAGATGTAGCAGCCGTTAGTGTCCATATTGGCCAGTGCCTGCCTTAAGACGCTGCAGAGAATTACTACTAGATAGAATATACATACTAGAGTTTTTATACAAGTCAAAATAATTATAGAGCTGATTTTTTTAAGCTGGATTCAGAAGCTTAGTCACCAAGTATCCCTATTTCAGCGCAATGGGGCCCTCACGAACATCAGCTTGTTGCCAAACAAAAAATAAGAAAAATAAGAAATCTTATAATTTAATTTGCATTTGCACAGTGATTTGAAAGAAGCAGTAATAGTCCCGGAAATTGTAGCATATATTCACAGACTCAGTCATTAAAAACTTGCTGCTATTTAAGGAATTGTGATCGCGGTAAAGAAAGCATCGTATACTTATCAGAAGTTTGTGACAGCTTCCGAAATCTAATTTGGACTATAAATTTCACTCTTCGTCTTTGTCAGCAGCTTCACTCGAGGAATTGAGCACATCCATGGATTTATTTGGGAAATTAAATACACTGTCAGTGGCCTTCGTCATGCCTTTTTCGATCGCATCATCAATGGCGGTACTCGTGGCGTCTTTGACACTGTTGATGAACGAATCAAGAAAATTCTCGGCGGCAGTAGAAGAGATGAAGGCTAGAAGCATGCAGCACAAAAGAACACGCATTTTTATGGAGTTTCTCTAAGTCTTGATTTGATTGTTAATGCCGTAAAGCAATTTGTAAAATGAGCAGTTCATTAAAAAGAAACATTGTTCGAAAGAGGGTGATAGTGCATTTCTTGAACGAACAAGTCGATTATGAAATACGATTGAGATGATAAGCATATGTTCACGACAGAATCAATGCTGGTTCTTACACCGACAAGAAACGAAGCATTTGAAACTTTAGGAATGAGCGTGAAAGCTGTGCGCTGTAATGGCCTTGCTTTTGTCCAAACAACAAAGCTCAAACTAATACTAAGATACGCAAAGGCGTCGATGAAGCATCAGGAGCGTGGATAAGTCTAACAAAGCTATATCAAGACGTGTACTCCGGAGCCTTGTTCTGATGCGACGTTCGCAAATCTTTTTGGTTCAAATTTGTTTATGACTAAAAGTGTGTACCTAATTTTTCGCAGTCCATAATAAACAGAAATCAGCAGCACTAAATTTGAAACAATTGGCAACATGTGGACGCATGCTACGTGTCTCTTATACAGAAGTTGCCTATATTTGGAGAGCATTGACAACGAGGTGCAATGGCGACGCGACTAATGTCGTAAGCGCTTTAAGATTATGGATCGGCTAGTTTGTGAATTTGCCACTAGTGTCCAAGTTCTGCGAGTGGTAACTAAACACATTGCGAGATTTTATGTCAAGCATCAACTGTACAGAAACTGCGTTGTATCAATTATTTCAGACTTTTTTAATTTAGAAGCAAGTTCTTTTTTAGAAAATCGCAGTCGAACACGTTGGATGCACATCAAAGCACGGATCAATATTGATCTTTAAGTAAATTTAAACGGGCGCTCGTCAGTCTATATCTCTTAAGTTAAAGAGTTATCTACGTGAGGTAGGCGCTGGTCATTAGCAGGCATCAACGACAACTCTCAAGTTATGACAAAACACTAATTAAAAACTAAAATGGAGCTAAATTTTGAGCAATTCCTTGTTCCACCTTCATAACAATTTGCACGTTTAGTGACATTAGCATAATTGTCGGATCATCCGCGGTAAGATCCAGCAACCAATGTATAAATAGCTTTTTAAATACGGCGTTTAGCCCAAGAAGTTGCTAATCATATTGTTAGGAATAGAGCAATCGGGATAAGTTCTAAAAACGAAGCAACTGCATTACTTGATAAAGTTCTTGCCTCTACCGTGTCAGCTCCTGAATTAGATGTTCGATAGAGACGTGGCTTTTTCGAATGCTAAAAAACGGCACTTCCTATACCAAGGACACCTGTTTTACGTAAAGCTCTTTTTTAGACCACAAATAACAAACTTACAGGCATGAGAATGGACACATGCTGTCCAGCAGATTTCGTTTCTTTGCAAATACGTTGTTGCCAAGTTGCGTACGCATATGCACAAAAGGTAAAAGAGCTTCATTACGGCATTTAGTTTGGGATAGAAATCGATATACTTCCACCATGTGTTACCGCAATCAGAAGTGTGTCAAACCTCTGCACGTGGTCTCTCTTCTATCTCGAAATCGATTTTAAATGTTTCATGACATGCGGTTGAAACCCTCTTGCACACACCATGACCCGTTCACTTGTCGTTCATTATTCAATTTGCTTAAGACTTGGACAGTTCAACTACAAACTCTAATCAATTCGTAAAAGATGCGTGCTTTTCTTTGTATTCTTCTCCTCGCCGTCGCTTTCAATGTTATTGCCGCGATTTTTTCTCCTGGTACGGTCACGAATTTGTTTATTTAAACGTCACTAACAACGTTGTGAATGATGTGAACAGGTGAAGTCGAAAGCTTTAGAAACAGTAAAGCGTTTAAACAGTTAGCTAAAGGTGCCGACGCAGCGGATGAATTTTTTGAAAATATTGATGAAGGAAAAAAAGCGAAATAAACAAAAGCAACCCTGGAATTAACGTTGCAATTTTTGGGAAGGATTGAAATTTGGTACTTTGACGATAAAGTCGCCCCACTATTCGCCCCCATTTTGTCGTGTCTAGTAGAAAGCGTTTAAAAAATAAAAACCATTGTGTTTTCACAAAATCGATGTTTGTTTCTCTAATTCAATAAAATATCGCGCCCAAAATGAAGTGTCACACATCAGTGGGTTGTTTCTCATATTCGGCTGTTTCAGTTTCGCCTGAAATGAAGTGTCACACACATCATTGGTGTGTTTCTCTCTCGCCCGAATGAAGTGTCACACATCAATATTTTTATTGTGGCGACGCACGGTTACTCTCGTCTCATCCGTGGAGACGGTCAATGCGCCGTCCGCCCTTTTTGCCGTGCCAACGTCGCGCTATTCTTAACTTCTTCGCTACTGGATAGCACCCACAATTGTCCATACTAGTCATCGGGTTTCCCTCTCTCTCGGTCGACAATGGAGCTAAATGCGCTGCCGCCACTCTCGCCCACGATGGAGCAGGCATTCTATGAAGCCTTTGCGGACATGTCCGACCTTGAAAATCGCAACAACGTTTCGTTTTTCAAGCAAAAACCGCCTAATAACGCATTGCAATCAAAAGACGTGGCACCGGCGTTGACGCCGCATCTCGCGCCAAGAAAGCGGGCGGAGCTTCCTCTGTGCCAACTCAGTCCGCGGCTTTTGAAATGCCACAGCATCACAACGAACAGTGAATTAAAACGTGCACGGCGTTCTGCGATTGAGAAAAAGTCGCGCCAACGACGGAACGAGCATCTTCGACGAATGCGCGACCAAGTGCGGAAACTCGAGACCATCATTCGTCAAGGGTTCCAGGGGTACCCGTCGTGTACCCCCAATGATGCAATCATTCCATTGCAGCACCCGGCACGATTGGTGGCAACTCTTCAAGTGGACCACACACGACTCGTGTGTGCCTTGCAACACAGGACAGCGGCAACTCGACGCGTCGTGAGGGCTGACAATAAGTACGTGTGGAACTCGGGCGTGCCATGGAGTTCGTCGTTTCTTGCTGCGTTTCGCCACTTGAGCGTACCCGAGTGTTACGCGCTCGTTCGTGCGTCGTACGATACAATCCAGCGTTTTAGTACGACGCAGCACTATGAAACAACGGGTGTAAACTTTATGGGATGGACGGACAAGCGCAAATACGACGCACATACGAGATGTTTGCAGTATGGCTTTACCAAAAAGTTTTGGCACGCGGATCCGCAAATGTTGCTTGAAAAGACATGGGCAATTTTTATGGATGGGTACAAATTGGAAAAAGTGGCCTTTGATGCGTCGGTAAGTAACCGGTATGAAGTTTTGCAACAAATGAAGGACGATTGGCGAATTGTACGACGGGATCATTGGATTCCAAGGATTGCCATGACACTTGCGTCGGTGCAATTGATCTTTCGACTGCAGACCCATACGGGCTATTTGCTTGGGTTGCGGACGATTGCGGTGCCCGAGATCCAAGAAGCATTGGAGCCACATGAGTACTTTTACGAAACCTTCCATTGGTACGTGTTGAGGGGGTGTTGCTTGAATGTGATTAAGTTGACCGATGGTTTTTTTTTTTTTTATGGGGGTGTAGGACGCATTTTAACCAATTGTATGACGAGAATGACCAACCTGCCGGGTGCGAAGTTATTTGCGCGGGAAAGATTCAGGATCAGAAAAGGCTCAAGTCGACGTATTGGCTCTTTGAGCTTGTGTGTTACATTATTCGTTGGGAAACCGAGTGCATTGCCTCACTCTTTTTAAAGCACAAGTAAAAAAGTAATAGTGTGCCGACTGATTACAATTCAGCAAGTATACGTATATTGCTAAAAAAGTGGGCCTCCTGTCTATATTGTCGAATAATTCGGATTTAATGCGACCGAGTCAATTTTTCGAGTTAATCTATGGAGTCTGCGCTGCTCGTGAGCCATACGGCTTCGGTCTGTCACGTAGCAGCTGCTCGGACTCTACAACAACGATATGGTGCCAAATTGAATTCATTATGCAGAGGGATGCTCCATGCAAAAGTATGTACTTTTCATCATTTGCACTATAGCACAATATACGGCCAAATGTAAGCTGTTAATATAAACCTTTTTGCGTTGAGTATCTTTTAAAATGGAAAGAAAAACATCTCGACGCGAAAAAAAACGGCCGAATATGCTCGAAATTTGCTATGCCGCGTAGGATCGAGTACTTAACCGATGGCTCAGAAATGTCGAGGGCGATATTTGAAGCGCCTTTGGGTTTTATTAAGGAAACGATACGCCACGACTTTTATTAGAACACTTAAAAGGTTTTCATAGTCATCGTAAAGCTTCGAGAAAACGAGATTGTCGTCCCGGTTACGAGACCGAGACAATTTAGAAAAAAAGGATTCGCATTTTCATTGGTGCAAATCGACATTGCTTAGATAAAAGGCTTTTTCCAATTTATTGTGCGTAATCATTGAAATTCGTAACGTTGACAACTTAATTCTTGGTTACGCAACGTTGCTATTTAAAATTATACTAATAGAGACGGTGAGGAGAGGGAGCTTGATGCTAAAAATTTGCACTTTGACCGAGCACCAGTATGGCAAATTTGCACTCAGAACCACCACCTGCGTAGTAACAATTATTTTCTCTCGCCGATTCGTCCTCTGGGAAATTACTCACGAGTACTATCCAATCCCATCACGTAAAGACGAGTAATATTTAAAAGAGACGAGTTTTTATCCGATACTCGACAAAATAGTGTATTATTTCGATTACTTTCAAGGGTTCGGGATAATCAATTCGATTCTTACAATCATTCAGTTTACTTTTGTTGCCATGACCATCAGTCGTTCTTTTTTGCCCCGTCGCATGGCCAGTGCTGCGGCCCTCTGCGTCGCAGCGTACAGCAGCATTGGGCAGCTCCCAGCACGCCAAGACGCTCCATTTGCACCCACAGATGGCTGTACGTCGATGGTGTCGCACGCCGCACCGGCAGTGCGGAAACACCCGCGCTCGCGTAACCGTCAGGTATACTCTTGGCACCTCCCACGTAACCGGTTGCAACAAGAGTATATCCTCGAAAGCGTAATCGGGGAAGGTGGGTACGGTCGTGTCCATATGGGACGCCACCGTGATTCCAATACCCGTGTAGCCATTAAGCGTGTATCGAAACAGCTGACTACAAAGGCTAATTTTTTGCAAGAAGTAGCCATTCTCGAGCAAGTAGGGGGTACACACAATGTTGTGGCGTTACGAGAAGCATTTGAGACTTCCGACGCCTATGTTCTGGTCACGGAGCTCGTGCATGGAAAAGAATTATACGACGAATTAATACACCATGGCGTGTACGAAGAAGCGCGAGCGAAAGCCCTAGTTGCCGACTTGGCCGCCACGTTGCAATATTTGCACGCGTTGCAAGTGGTCCACGCAGATTTAAAACCTGAAAATATTTTAGTATTTCAGGAACCGGCAACTCGACTGCGATTGATTGATTTTGGCCAATCCTTTCGTTTGTACGAAGCCACGGAACGTGGACTGAATATTTGTACGACCGCCTATGCGTCGCCCGAAGTGCTTTCGTATCGAAAACCTGGCTGTGCGATGGACGTCTGGGCGCTCGGAATTGTCTTGTATGTGATTTTATGTGGCACACACCCATTTGATCCCACGAATGAGGCAACAGATTTCGAATTGCAAGAGCGAATTCGGAAAGGCACATTTGACTGCCAGTCGCCCGGATGGAAATGTTTGTCGCCATTAGCACGGGATTTGATTCAACGAATGTTAACGGTGGACCCAGTGCAGCGTATAAGTGCCTCGCAAGTGTTGCAGCACGAATGGCTCACGAGTTTGTGACAAAGGGGTCGTGTCGAAACTTTGCATTTTTAGACAATTATCGTGATTTGATTTCTTAATGTTTGATGCGAGTTTTTCATTTTATTTTATTTAAAAAACAAAACACGAAACCATTCGGAATTTCATTGGAAGAAATGAATAAATGACAATTTTAGTTAAATTCTAGCTGGTTTGTTGTGTCGAATTACGATAGGATTTATTCGCTTTTGCCCGGACGCTTCTTTTCCTTTTTGTGTTTTTGTGTGTGTTTACGGTGCTTCTTTGCAGCATTCTCATCACGGTCGACCTCATCGTGATGGATAAGTTTTCGTTTCTTTTCCTTTTTCGCTTTTTTTTCTTTTTTTTTCGACTCGTTTTCGTTTGTGTCAGATTTCACCTGACCCTCCTCCTTCATCTGTGTTGCCGGCAACTTATCGTGCTGAAAGAGACAGTTCTCACCCCGCTGACACGATCCAGTGCGTTGCCAATTGTAGCAAACACTCTGGAAACGCTTTTGGTACTCGCTTACTTCCTCCACTGCCGTCACAGGAGCAACTTGTGGCGTATAGCCAGTATGAGCAAATCGACACGACGTGCCACGCGTGCATGCGCCTCGTTGGAAATTTTTGCATACGGCCACTTTGGCAACTGCAGCAAGTGGCAATGCCACACGAACAGGTGTTTTCCAACTTTCGTCGATTGGTGCAGCAACGTGGCGAAAGCGACATGCTCCGCCACGTTTGCATTTCCCTTTTTGGAAATTTTGACAAAATGGAGCATTGGCATCGGCAAGCGTTTCCTCTTCGTGATTGGCTAGTTTCTCTTTACCAATCGCATTTGGCACCGTCTCATTTTCGTCAGGTGCAACGTTAGCCTCAGTTGCTTGCAAGTGCTGGAACTTGCACGAGTTTCCACGATTACATTTCCCTTTTTGAAAATTAATGCAAATCGGCGCATCGGACACCGGTTTGAGCGTGAATTCCGCAACCCCCAACGAAGCACCTGGAACGAACCCGCCACTTATTGGTCGGTCTGCTGGCTGCACCAACTCTTCGGCATCTTGATCTTGCAACACGTGCGCAAATTTGCATGCATCTCCGCGCGTACACTGTCCTTGCTGAAATTTGTGGCAAATACCCTTTTTTAGCTTCTTTTGCAATTCCTCGCGTGCTTGAGCGTACCCCTCATCCCTTGCACCATAGTCAATATTCATTGGCCTTCCCATCACAACCCTACCATCTAGCTTAACAGCTGCTTCACAGGATTCTTCGTCATGGAATTGGACATACCCAAACCCTCGAAACTCTTTCGTCTGAATATGCTCTGCAAACCGAACCGCACGAATTGATCCACAATGGTCAAACACTTTTCGCAACACTTCTTCTGTAATGTCATAGGCTAAATTGCCGACATAAATAGTTGTGCAACCTTCAGGGCGTGGACCAATGACCTTTGTCGGCCGATTTGCACTATAAATTGCGTCCTTTCCGACAGGATTGGACCCAGTTTTAGGCTGCAAAAAACGCACATTTAGCGTGCGTTTTTCCCATTTTGACTGGTTTAGCTGGTCCACAGCGTCGAGAGCATTTGTGTAGTCGCTAAACGTGACGAAGCCAAAGCCACGGGAACGCCCAGTCTTCGGATCATACACCACTTTGGACTGATGCATGTCACCAAATACTTTACATTTCTCGTATAGCGCATCGTCGTCCACATGCAGTGGCAACCCCGCAATGAATACTTTGTTGCGGTCACGCCAGAGGTCTCCGTCGGTCATCTTGCCAAAATGGGTACTTTAAAAAATGAAACTGTCGTGTGGCCAAAATTGGGCATGGAGACACGGGAAAAGGACGTCTTAGGTGCGGATCTTGAAGAGGCGCTATGGTTGACGTGTTGTCATTTGTGGCGTTGCACGATCCTATAAAATGTCACCATTTAGACGCATTACATGCTCTGTTTAGCCTTTTCTATTATGAGTTAAATTTTATAGAAGCAACTCGTGGCCTCAGCGCTACCAAAGCATTCCAGCGAATGGCAGTTTTTTACCTTCGAGTTTAACGCAATTGCCGTTTATTTGAGTTTGCATAACTTTAAACTAGTATCCGCAAATAATTTCCAGTAAATGAGTGACAGTGGATATATTTGCGGATGCTTAGCTTGTTTTGTTATCGCGTGTGGCGTAAGCTGCGTTGCAGCTGTGGAAGAAGGAGAATGTGAGCGGGAACGAGCAGCAGTAGAATCGCTCCAGCTAACGATCTCAAGCGTCGTCATGGTGAATCCCATACCAGTGCTTACCCCATGCTCCAAGCTGCAAAGACAGTCGAGTTTTGACTACGCGGCAGTGCCAATACTGGAGGCAAAAGAGCCTGAATCAAGCAACAAGATGACGTCAAAGTCGATTAAAAACAACTTGCGACTTATTAAGAAAACACGAAATTATTGCTTCAATGCAAATTGGTAAGATACTTGCCACATAGAGGTAGAAATACTTGGGTTTTCACCATCAATTACACAATACTCGATAATAGAGAAATACAAGTTTGAGTAACGATTTTGTATGCGACGTGTACTAACTACCCACACCAAATATTATGTTCATTGTTGCCGGCTTACTCAAATTCTACATGTTTGGGCACCGCAAAAGTTTGGGTCTAAATCGAGTAATTTTCTAATTTTCGTTTAATTACCTGTTTTTGTCACTGCAAAAAAAAGTCACTGTGCTATATTTAGACAAACAATTCAATCTTCCTTGTTTTTTGTCAATCGCTTGCACCAATTTTATAGAAATTATTTCTAAAAAGCAAATCGTAAGATCCGCGCTCTTACCCCCGATGTCGTCGAAGAAGTCGGCGCGCAGCAGGACCTTCGGCTATGAAGTAACAAACGAAAACGTAAGAAGGTAACAAGGACTTCAAATCATGTGCGCATGCATACCCAACGAAGGGTCCGAAAGTTCCTGAGACTGCGATTGGGACTGGGACATGCTCTCGCCTGGGTTACAAAGAAAACGGTACATTATACATATTAGTATACTTGTGGCACCAGCAATCAAAGCACGCACTTGAGTCCGCGGTGAGTTGCGAAAGCTGGTAAAATTGATTTAAAGACTGCAAGGCAACATTAGAAACGAATCAAATCACCCGCTGATTAGAAATAGGTACGCAAAACGTACCCCCAGCATAAAGTTGCGCACGGAACTAATTTCAATTGCTGCAACATTGTTCATTTGAATGGCAAAAGCTGTGCCTCCACTTTGCACATCGTTGGCAATCTTTGCAAGACCGTTTCGGATTTTGTCTTGCCGAACATTTTGTAGATCTTCCACAAGCAACCGCAAATGCTCACCTTGTTCGAGGTCTTCAGGTGCACTGCAAATTTTCACCGAGGCAACATGTGGTAAAGAGAGTGTTTAAACGTTGTTAAATTTGCACTTACTTTTTTAGCAACAAGGACGCCACTTCTAAATAATGAAACGGCAACTCCTCAAATACGTCACTAGTTTTTTCACGCTCCAGCTGCGCCGTTAAGTACTCTACAGTAAAATCAATATGATATAACGACCGGCTACATCACTCTCTATGTGTTGCATCGACCATTCCACTAACCGACTGAGAACCAAGATGGGGCCAGAATGCGGCACTTGTGAAGCTGCTTTAGCATAATGGCCAGCCATAGTGGCACATGCAATGTAATGCCGGGCTGAAATGGTCCAAAATTACCCTAAACAAGCCCAATTCGTCATACCCTCTTTTTTGGCAATTTTGGGTCGCGTACACAGATAAAGTTGAGCATGCCATTATTGTCTCGTACTTGAAAGTGCGGCATTATGACGATGAGTTCGTGCTCCGCCTGCATTGATATACCCCACAACAAACGTCCTTAGTACGTTATTACTTGCCTACTAATTCGCTATTCCGCTATACGCACGAGAAACTCCGTCTCGCTCACCGACAAGCTTGACATGGCGGCAAAACGTTTGTGTCGCTAAAAATGTACGAACTTGCCGTCGGCAATTATTGTGTGCAACATTAAGGTTAAACCAACTGACCAGATACTAAGTGTCCATCACCGAGGTTTTATATTCGTTCAAATGATTAGGGTCTCGAAATGGCTCCGCCACTACCATGTGGCGCGGCAAAGTGAATGGTGGCAACGAACCCTGCAACGCACTTCTCAGGGTGGCAACTGATTTTCGAAAGGGTTGTGTGCCGAATATGACGGCCCCTAAAGAAACGTTTGTGCCTTTTTTTGCGCCCCATTGCGTGTGTTGCCAACGTGGCCCTGATTGACATGGGAGAGAGCTTGGCAACACAGCCGAAAGTGTTTACTATACACTTTGTTTCCACCCACATATCAATTTTACAAGGTCAAGTGGTCACTTTTTGCCACAAACCGCCTCTTCCACTTTCACGTCTTTCATTTGCACCGGCAACTACCTCAAGTTAAAACACGTACCCATGCGTCTTGCCGTGCGCGACATCACGGCAATATTGCAAGTCCATTGCCACGTCGCAGGGTCTCAATTTGACCGAGCCATCATGCCACAGCCCGAATTCCTCCTTGCGACGCGAATTGTCTTTTGCACTGACGCCCACGGTGGCACGCAAATGCACGCGGCGTGGCGCACTTTTCGCACTTTTGCCGAATTTCAAAGTCTCGATGTCCAATTGCGTCGCACTTTTCCACGTCGCATGGAGCTCTTGGCTCCACCGCCGCCCCATGTGCGACGAACATGGCTACATCGTCATCGTCAGGCCACATTCTTAGCAAAACGCTGCGCTGAACTCAATTTGTACTTGGAACAACTACTTGTGCATCCACACTTGCGATTAACGAAATTCCTTGACCCGCAGGCGCCGCTTTTGCTGCGATGTTTCTGCAACTTTGACGCTGGCTTTAGTTCCGCCGACGTGACGCAAGTGGCAAACCCTCATAAACGTTGTGTATTGTACTTAAATTCCCGAAATGGCTTCATCGGCCGAAACGGGATTTTGGAGACCGCAAATGACGATGAGTCGACGAGGCAATTCGAAAGCTCCTTCCGACGACGAGCAACGACAGCGTCGTGGCATTCGACGAAGGAAGACGAGCTTCAGGCAAATCTTATGGACGATAAGTCGCGGCACGTGGCGACCTGTATTAAGTACGAATGTACCTGTCGCATGTGTCCATTTCAGGCCGCTTACACGTCATTGTTGCAATTGTTGCGGGTTCGTGGTTTCCAGCAACTTTATGCGCCACCCGAAGGCGCGAACTCGGCTTTGTATTGCGTGTTGTATCGCTTGCAACAATTGAACGACCTTGACAAACGACTATTTGATGCCTTTACAGAGTTTCCACCACCGAGTGGAGGAACTATCGAAGCACAAGTGGCCATGCAAAATGAAGCCATTCATAGGCAATTAGCAACTACTGTCGAGTTGTTGCGGCAAACAGTGGCCAATTATGGTCTGTTGCATGTGGATACATTATCGAGGCATTTTCATATGTCCATTGTAGATTTAAAAAAGCGGTTGCATGAATTCCAGTCCCGAGATGAGATGCGCGTCGGGGCCGTTGAGCTTGTTATCTTGACTACAATGTTGGATTTATCCATTACATTGATTACAAATGACCATGAAGAAACCGAACAGCAAATTATGCCACTTGAGGGGTTTCGATCCATTCGCAATGGAGGTCGGGTAGCCATGACATTTGGCTACATTCTGCCGACCCTTGTCTGTCTAAATGGCTACTATCTTTTGGCCGAACCAGTGGCATATCAAGACCAAAAAGAAAGTTCCGTCGTGACAAAACGACAGCAGAGTCGCATGTGGCTAGGCATTGACGAAATGGATCGTTGCTTTATGGCTGAGATTGAATTAACAGTTGCCACAAGGGCCGAGACGTTTTCACCGGTTTTTGACCTATCCATGGCCGATTCGTTAAATTCCGCCATCTTAAGTGCGGTTTGGGACGATTGTAGCCATAATCCGAATACCTTTCATCTGTTTGAGCGGCAAGCGCGCCAATTTGGCAAAGGACGGACGACGGCGCACGGTTTTATGCAGTATTTAGAAGTGGCTTTTGGATTTGAAGGTGCGACGTATCTCGTGGATTTCTTACTTCACGTGTTGCCGGAGAAAGATCTTTGCAAAAAGTTGCTTCACGTTCGATGGATGCGGGTGCATCGGCAACTTGCGAAGCGCGTGTCGCCATGAAGGTTGGACAAGGTGGCTACTTATTCTGAGAGAGGGGGTATAAAAATGATTCCAATTAGAGGTATGGATTCGTGCAATTGTTGCTTGTGACAGTCGCGTGTGCCAGAAAGCGTGTTACGATGTTGGCAACTGGATGGCAGTGGCATTAATAATGCTGTTCGCAACTTTTTAGTGGCTAATAAGGGCCGAAAAGAATGCGGATATGAATTTATTTAGTGTACTACGTCTTTTTTTTTAATACATATGGGTACAATGAACTATTTACGGACCACGAATTGTCACTATTTCAAGGTTATCGCATGATCAAAAGAATATAATCATAAATGGTCGATACTGAATGCGGACAGTAAAGCAAGAGGCAAATATAAGAAACTCATTCCAAAGGATTTGCCTAAGAAAGAAAAGGTGGGGTGTAACGTTACATAAATTAACCCTTAAAGGTTGTTAATTAATTTATTATCTAAAAGGTAGAGAATATTTGGAGAATATTACTTTATATAGTCATGTTCAGAAATCTTATCCATAAATAGGTATAGACCATTATATCTATTTATTCCGCGGACTAATCAGCTGTAGATATAAACAAAAGAGAGATAGAGATAAGATAAGAATTCAGTTGCATGTTTAGTATTAGTTTATAATAAGGTAAGAGTTAACAGATAGAAAGAAGAGATACTTAATTATATTAATACAGTTTTCAATTTACCCTCTTTTTTAAGCTAGTTACCTTAAAGAGAAGTCTTCCTCTGCACGTACTAGTGTACGTGAAATAAAAACGTAAGGCACCACTCGCAACTGAAGCAGTGCGAAGTGGACTTGTACTGAAGCAGTACAAGTCGTAGTACCCCGTTACACCTGGTAGCACATTGTAGTCCGTCGAAGGACCACATTTCCTTCATCTAACATGGGCATGTCAGATGATAGTGGGAATACGCATCACGTTTCGCGTGATAGCTACTCCTTTCTAAGTGACATAGAAAAGCGTGCGGTCGAACGAATGAGTTCGACCGTAAGGAGCGATGCCATCTTGGCCATGCTGTCCGGTTTAGACAGAGATGCCTTCCATTCAGCCATCGCCAAGTTCATACAACATGAACTTGACGAGATGAAGGAGAAGGTAGCCTTGCTGAATCAGCAAGGCTCTCAACAGGCAGAACTGTTGAGGATACAGCAGGTACAGACCCCTGTACGTAGGATGACGCATACGCGTCGTCCCGAAACCCTAAAGATTGACACCTCAAAGTATAGGGGAGTCAAAGAAGATTCTTTCTTAAGATGGTTTGTCGAGTTGGACGATGCCATAAGGGCACGTCACATCGTCGACGAGCAAATGCAAGTGGCATTCGCTCAATCAAATTTGGCAGGTCGTGCCAAAACTTGGGCATTGGGCCTTAAGTTGTGCGACCCATACGTCTTTGGGTCGCTAGAGGCTTTTAAAGCCCGGCTCAAACAGACGTTTGAACCGCCAAGGGCTGAGTTCAGAGCTCGTTCAGAGCTTCTGAAACTCAAGCAAGGCAAGCGTGATGTTCACGCATATGCCCAGCACATTTGACTCTTAGCGAGTTGTATCACAATTAACCAGTCCAAGAACACACGTTGATTACAGTGTTCATGCAAGGTCTTACGGATGGTCCCGTAAAGACCCGCCTGTTCCGCTTGGAACTGGATACGCTTGAAGAAGCAATACCCGTTGCGGAACCGGAGGACTTTAGCTTGAGACAGGCTCAAGCTAGTTCGTCATCGTATCGTCCTCCAAGACGACACAAGTTAGGAGGTCCAGAACCCATGGACCTCTCTTACGTCGAAAGCGAGAGACCTCGCTTTTCGAGCAATAAGCGATTGCAGAAATGCCATCGCTGCCAAAAATTAGGACACTACGCTCATGAGTGTAGTGCCCCACGCCCAGCACCGAAAGGTACTGAACGTAATTTTGGACCGTATGCCAAAAAGGGCAACGGTCGCGGGTCCGACGTTGTTGCGAAATCGCAACAGCGAGGCGGACCGCCAAAAAGCGGTCGGGGTCAGTAGGGGCGCAACGCCCTACTGATCCAGCAACCTCAAGAGAATTTGTGTATCCCTTGACTAAAGTTGCTCCAGACACACAATCATTATGTGCCTCTGCACCAGGTGATGAGGGATACCTCATCAACCTCAACTTCTGCGTGTTGAGAGTCTTGCTGATTAAGCAAGGCTACCTTCTCCTTCGCCTCGTCAAGTTCATGTTGTATGGACTTGGCGATGGCTGAATGGAGGGCATCTCTGTCCGAAATCGGACAGCATGGCCAAGATGGCATCGTTCCCTACGCTCGAACTCATTCGTTCGACCGCACTCCTTTCTATGTCACTTAGAAAGGAGTAGCTATCACGCGAAACGTGATGCGTATTTTCATTTCATCTAACATGTTCATGTTAGATGATTGGAACTGTGGTCCTTGGACGGACTACAAAGTGCTACCAGGTGTAACGGGCTACTGCAGACCTGTACTGCTCTAGTACAAGTCCACTTCGCACTGCCTCAGTGCGAGTGGT
>NC_090621.1:3365284-3379057 GCF_004359215.1 Bremia lactucae | reverse complement strand
AGTCGGCTATCGATCTCCCGCAGGACCAAGCCACTTGTGTAATTCCTCCTGGTACTTAAGAATCGGCAATCAAAGATGGTTATACGTTAGCAGTGCAACGGAACACTACGACTTGTAGGGATATTTATTGTGATGAGTAGTCTCTCCAGACAAGCTATTGATTAGCCGTTTGGGCAAAAGCCACAACTTCTTTTCAGGGGCAAGACGAGACGGTTTAGTGTCTACGATCCCCAGGGTGGTACTCATTGAAGCAGGGGTACCACAAGAACTTTAATTCCGATGGCTTACGCCATCGTCATCATCTTTCACAGAAACACATGCAGGTGACCGTACGGGAGATCGTACGGGCGATGAGGGATCATCCTCATCGTCGGATCCAAATAGACTGTTTACACGTCTATCAGAATGAGCCCTCTCATTCGAAGGCTCATAGTCAGCCGCCTGACGGATATCAGGCGACTGTTCCATTCTCCCCGAGTCGGCCACTTCATCCGACTCGCACTCGTAGTCGACCTCCAAAGAGGGGTCGTATTCACGTGGTGAATTACCACGTGCACTCGCAACATCTAGTGTTGTGCGAGTGGAAGAAACTACGGTAGACGGAACGTCTACCGCAAGAGATAGCAGTGCGTCACCCGCGGCTGCACGAACCGCAGCCGAAGGCGCAGCACTATCATCACCCCGCATGAATTGTTTCTTCATGCGATGGAATTTAAAATGATGGATCTGACCAATCAAAATCATTTAAAAATTAAATGGTCACATAGCGACCACTCCATCTAATGACGTTCAGATTGGTTGTCGTTTAAGGGAGGGGTGATGTATCGGGGTGTATCGTTACATGAAATTAACACTTAAAGGTTGTTAATTAATTTATTATCTAAAAGGTAGATAATATTTGGAGGATATTAGTTTTTATAGTAATGTTCAGAATTCTTATCCATAAATAGGTATAGACCATCATATCTATTTATTCAGCAGACTAATCAGCTGTAGAGGTAATCAAAGAGAGTTACAGATAAGAATTCAATTACATGTTTAGTATTAGATTATAATTAAGTTAGCATTTAAAAGATAGAAAGAGAGACACTTCATTATATTAATACAGTTTATATTTTACCTTCCTTAAGCTAGTTACCTTAAAGAGAAGTCTTCCTCTGCACGTACTAGTGTACGTGAAATGACGTGAGGCACCAATCGCAACTGAAGCAGTGCGAAGTGGACTTGTACTGAAGCAGTACAAGTCGTAGTGCCCCGTTACAGATGACGCTGGGCGTCATCCCTCGTAATGTGAATGCACCCATGTGCATCACATACATCACAAATGTGAACCACACCCGAGTGCTGGGTCTAATTACTATTATTTAGTAATTGACCATCCCCTTCAGTACAACAAGTGTACTTAACGGGGACTGTGTAACATTAGGGCAACTTAAGCCCCTTACAAGTGCCCCGTTACATTATTCGACCGCTGAAATTCTTAAAAGGATCTAATACTTTCTCTTAATTTGGAATTATCGCGTCTAATGGAACCATTTAGGATGGGTGCAACACTTGCTTCTACATATTACAAACGGACGATTTCGCCGTGCCTTGAGGTCACTACCACCTCAAAAGGAGTCAACAGGAGGACACAGGTAAGGATAGAGAAACAGCTTTTTCGAACTGGCGTAATGATATCATACGTATAGATTGTGGGTTTCATTGCCACAAGTATTCTTGTTGTATATTTTTTTCTGAAGGCTTCGCTTTTGCCAAAATCTCGTGTCGCCCTTCAAAGTCTCAGATGGGACTAGTGTCAATAAGGGCAATTAAAGTCGCCTCGTCCAACTTGTATACACTAGACCGACCCGTAGGCTGTCGACGAAAATCATTTCCCTTTTGCTAAAGGTAAAGAAGATACGGAATGTCCTCTTTCAGGAAATAGAAGTTTTCCACCGCACGCCTTTTTTATAGTTTGCATCCAGATTCTTGTCCTTTCGCGAATACAAAAAGCTTAAAATAAGTCAATAGACGCGTGGTCTTACACACTGTGCTAGTAAAGATTTGGCAAGGTTTTTAATGTAGTTTTACTCTCCTAATTATGTCTGGTTATACTCTTCCCCCAGAGCGTAATTTTTTATATGTGCCGGTCGGTTTCGGTCCGAGATATGAAACAATGTCGAGAATCTTTTCATTACGCGACATTAAAAACGTTTTAACAGACTCGCATCGTTTCAAGTTTTTTTTCTTCTATCCGACTGATGTCTCTGTTTGTATTGTCTTGTGGTATTGGCGTGTGAGGTACTCCACACCATATCAATTACACCATATGTCTAAAATAATATCAGGCAAGGCGCATCTGCGCCATTTCCGCGTCTAATGAAACTGCTTGGCTGGCAATGGCTTTAAAATATTCATCGGGCGGATGAGCCACTTTAGTCTCAAATTTGAAAAAAGGACGGCGGTGCTTGAAAAAATTAAATTCAAGCCGAAAGGTTTTTATTGGACAAGATCGAGGATGCGTCGCACGTAAGAGCACAAGTCCGTCCGAGCACGCGCCATTCGCCGGGACGCAGCAGCGATGACGTCGTTGCTGTTTGATCTTGGTAGATCATGAGCTTTATGGCCATGATATCACTGTGACCGCGGGACTATTGCTTCAAGTCAACGAACCGTCTCAAACGAGCGTCTGGTAAATCGACTTTGTAAATGTCGATTTCTATTGAGATTGTAAGACTAAGGTGGTATGTTCGAGACGCGCTGTCTCTTCCAGTGCATTGAGGCAAAGGAACGAGCAGCTGGTTGGCAAAAAAAAAGGCTATCTCTTTGTGGCGAAAAGGAATGGCTTCATTATGGGCACAAAAGCACTAGGTCTATTGTAGATCTAAAGAGATGCGACGCAAAACGAACGTCTGTCAAACGTTTGGCGCGTGGTGGGAGCGTCGAGAAACAAGTCCGACTGAACTTGCCGAGAATCAGCAGCGATGGCTGCTCTCCTCTTCTGTGGCACCCGACCAGAGCTTAGTTCCACGGGCCATCCACGTCCAATAATTCACATCCACACTCGCTCTCCTGGGCGGCACGAAAAACGAGCCACCCAATTTTTAGATTGAGTGCATGACGTAATCGGGTGCCCATTTTCTCATGAATTTGAGTCGTTTTTAAAGCTTAAATGCACATTTCGTTGCCACGCACAGAATGTAGGTGCCCGGCATTTGAGCCACGTGGCCCGTTTTCTACACGGCGGAAATTTGCCACGGGCTACAAAAGTGTCTTGTCGACACGTCGAGGAACAATCTCGAGAGAGGCCTTACTTTATAGACCCAACCCGTAACGTCGCCAACCAAAGGGCTGGCGAGCAAGCTCAAGTCGCTCAAATTGGAATTTGCGCGCAACAGCAGACTCGCGTGGAGATCGCATGCCTCCCAAACCAGCCACAAAGGACGCGGACGACGCCCAGAAGCAGCGACAGACAAACCTCGAGATTGATCTGCTCAAGAGCGCGTGGATCCAGAAAGACCGCGAGTCGCCCCCGGCCCCGGCACGAAGCAATTGAACGCGTCTATTCCTCGTGGCGCATGGCGTCCGTGGCTCGAGCCGTCGAGCGACTGGCGTGTGCCGCCGCGACAATGCCAGCGGCGTTTTCGAGTGCCGTTTTGGGGCGCGCAAGAGAGCCTTCTCCCTATCTATTTCACTGGCTACGCGCCAAGTGTATTTACGTACTAAACATGTAATAAGTTATTCGAAGGTTGGTTGCAATTCGATTTATGGCCAATATGGGCGCGACGAGCAGCTGTTTCGACCGCAGCAAGTTGCCATTTCACGGCCACGTCGTGCATCGGAGAGGTGCCCAGCTTGACCGAGACGCAAGATTCGTGGTTCCTCTGCTCTCGAAAGTCCACTCTGCCCGTCTGTCGGCTGGAATGGCTCCCACGAAGGTCGTCCACCCTCGGTCACGTTCCGCCTGCGATCGTGTTATCGAACGAGCCCTTCTGTCACTTAATAAAGATATAGATTCCCAAGACTGACGTATAGTCTTGTCCATTTTGTAATATAGATTTGATTTTGAGAAGCGAACAGGTGAGGTGTGTACGATACACAAGATACACGACCAATGAAAAATGTCCAAATACTTGTTTACTTTGTTATAATTTGAAAAATGTCGCGTTGTAACACTTCATTGTAAAATCGTTATCCTTGGTGTCACGGTTTCACATAAATAGTATCATGCGATATTTGTGCACAGTGTTGCCACAGTAACATTTCCCATCTATTCTGTGATTCCATTTCGCCGTCATAGAAAAGAGCGCAATCACGCCCAAGAGTATTGTCTACACTTTGCATTTTAGCGACCAATTCCCTCTTTTTCATGCCCAGCTAAGCTTCAAGGCAGCACTCGCGATCATGTTCGTTCTTCTCGGTTGTTGATTGACCATCGTAGCGATTTCAGCTGCACTAGATCCCATCCAGCCATTTCCCAACAAATCAGTCACAAGATGTCTCTCCTTTGTCAAGGCGACGAAACGACACGGGACACGCGGAGGAGTCAAATCCTCAACGGGTTTCGCATCATGCACTCTTAAAGTTTCGTTCATTGCAAGCTGCTGATACGAATTTTGCATCACAAGAAATTGCAAAACTTACTCGATTCGTATCGTTCTATTATTGCAAGCTACCAAGCAAATTACTGTCAATTCTAATATTAAAAGAGTCAGAAGTTTCGCTTGCCACTTCGTTAGGTTTATAAAACAGATTTGTGCTTGTCTCGTGTATCTTCGGTCGACATTTATTCAATAAGAATTAAAGAAACTGTAGAATATAATAATGAATACTTGGAGAAAGACCAAGAGGCCCAACAATTGTTGCCCGAGTTATCACGTGCACCAATTGTTGGGCTGATTAACGTGCAGCTATTGACTTTCGAAATCAGCGACATCTTCTACAGTAGACGTACTGAATGTAGGGTGGCATAAAGAACGAGTGGGGCGAAGAATCACAAAAAACCTGGATAGACGGCGGTAGGAATTTGATGCGCTTGAAGGTCTCGTTTAAAAGAAATCGAACTTGATTTTTAAATTACTTGGTGAAGATCACCGAATTCTAGTTATTGATAAGAACCTTGGTGTTCGTTTCACAAAGAGACGTATCGCCACAGCAATGTGTCCTAAAATTGTTGACAAAGAACTTCATTGGCTGAAAATACGTTTTACAATCAAATTGGGCTCTTTCTTTTTAAACATTTGAGTGTGTTTTCTAAAATTGTAGTCTTATCACGTCCGAGTGCCCATTTTATAGGATCGTATCCATTATTGACCCGCAATGGATCCAATGATCACCACGGGGTTGGCATCTTCTACGCACGAAGCTGTGACTTCTGCCGCCATTGCGGACCTTCTCTCACTAAATCATACTTCAGTGGTCCAATGTCCGCACACAGACGATCTAGCGCGTGCCCTAGCTGTCGTTTCGCAATGTTACAGCGTCCCCGTGCCTTCCAGCGCGGCATCCACCATCTCAAAGGCGCTCACAGACGTCTCGGACCTTCTCCAGCACCATCGGCAAAACTCAAATACCAATCTTTCACCAAAATATACACAAGCGCAGTGCGTGATCATTGAGAATGGATTGCGGCTATTGTGGGCACACGTGACGATGTACCAGCTGCACGCGGCCCTGATTGATTTAGTGCGCACGATTGACTTTATGCCGCGTGCACTGGGTTTTTGGAGGCAGCTAAGGAAACACACTATTCGCGAGATACTACAGAGAGGACCGTTGCAGTGGTTACTGTCCCGAGCACAGCGAATTACAGTTCAAGAGACCATTCGGAGCTTGGAGGAGACACTCGAGGCGCATTTGGTTCTTTTTTTTTTTTGTAGCAAATTTGACAATAAGGATTGTAAATATCTCACTACGATGTTGATGTCTGAATGAGATAGAAAAAAATTGGCATGCTCAAGGAGCTAATGACAAGGTGTTCAAGTGCGTTTACAAACTACGAGGAATTGGAAAAACGGATGAAGGAGGGTATGGAAGTACTGGCGATTGTGTTCAGCCCAAATGGCATTGTGCCACCTCGTCGAGGCCACCGGGTATTCAAGTCACCGGAACCGATCCATTTCACAGCTTTTCACTTAAGTACGTTTTGGAGTGCGAGGTTTTGTACCCATTGGCGTGTGTCTACTCATGAATCATAGATGGCAACATGTTTGACAGGGAAAAGGAGGCAATCGCTTCGAGCAACGATGTCATCGCTTCACTAAGTCGCATGGAAACGAATTTAAGAATCTTTCGAACGGCCCAAGCGCAATTTTCACAGTGTTTCGAAACCGCGATGACCCCGTGTCGTCCTCCGTCAAAACTTCGTCAACGATGGCTCCAAGTCACGACAGTGGCGATCTGTTTGACGGCAGGAGGCGTCTGGGTCTTAAACAACCAAAGCGCGTTCTACGCAGGTATTGCTGCCGCACGCGCAGCATTCCGCGAGTTCTTGAGTGAACACATGCTCGAGCCACTGCAAGCGATTTTTGAAGAAGTTGTGTTGAATCAAAAGCCAGAGATTCAGGACGCGTTGGCTCTCATGGATACAAAAGAGAGCTTGCGTCGCATGCTGGCGGATTTCGTGAAAGATACGAATCCCAAGGTGTCGCCCATGGAAATGAATCGCATTATGAATGATATGGACATGTCGGTCGTATCGCTGCAGTACGAAAAGCAACTTGCGTCTGCCGTGAAGAACCTCATGACGGGCGATATCGTTCGGATGCTGCTAATCCAAGTGCAATTTATCAAAAAAGAGCTCATGGTCGCTATGGGAGCAATTGACGAGTTGATGCACGCGAACCAGCTCAATATGCAGATCATGGCGACCATTCCAACGTTTCTCGTCTTCGGTGGCTTGTACAAGTTCGTCACGTCGGCCTTTCACATGATTTACAAGCGTTTGAGCGACCGTTTGTTCTACGACTCGAATGAAATTGCTGGGTTCTTGCGAAACAACTTGCGCGACATTGAACGGCTATTAAACAAACAAAATCGCGGTTCGAATGGAACCGAGGACGCTGTGTTGGGCGTCCGCGATCTTGGGTTCCTGATCTTGTTGTTGCATCAACTACGCGACCTTTTTGAAGCCTACCGTGCGCTCTTTCAAGAAGAGGAACAAGAGCGGTTTGAAGAAGACTTGGATGATTTAATTGGGGAAGGTCTCCTCGTTTCGCAGCAATTGGCTGTCATTCAGCGCATGTACCACTCCCATCCGTTTTTATACAGTACCAAGCCACAGAAGGCGCGTTGGATTTTGGACTAGACAAACCACTTGTATTGAAAAAAAAAAAGCCGTAAACATACCAATCTAGCTGAGCTGATAATCCTGAGGCGAGTAATACTCCGCAAGCAGACGGTAAATGTACGAAGGCTGGTGGGCGCCAGTGTTTGTAATAAAGAGCCTCACGCACTCGGGTGGGACGTAATCGTACGCGGGATTCAATACCTCGAGCTGCCCGACAGAATAGAAAAAAAAGACCGACAATTAAGATAGTGAACCGCTCTATCCACTCGATATCACAAACTCGTACATTGTCCACAGTATCTTCATAATTGTAGATACTGGACGGCGCCAAGAGTTCTCGTAGGACGTCCAGGTCGTGTGCATACAGCGGCGACAACTTGATTAGACCTGCCACACAAACAACTGGCACCGAGCACTTTTTGGCAGCTAGCGCAATGTTTTGCAGTCCAGACTGCGCAATGAGTCCACCGTTTGCAACGACGGCAGCCGCAGGGACCACGACCTTGTTCACACGCGCCATCAAAGCAAACACCGCGCTGTCAGGGATCACGGTGACATGAATGCCGCTCTCGGCTAGTGCATGAGCCATGTGCTGTCCATTGAGCGACGGCGCAGACTCGACCACAATTACTTTAAATGAGCGCTTTTTTGCAGCGGTTTTAAGAAACGCTTCGACCGATAGCGACCGTCCAAACGTCAGAATTACTTCACTGTAATGAGAAATACCACAGCACATTAGCCATTAGGATATCTGTCGTAGAAGGGGAAGGCCGCTGTACTCGGTGTGAATGTATTCCATGGCTTGGTCGGCGATGTTGACGTGGAGATTATCAATTTCGTCAACGAGCTCGGCAATTCCTTCCATTACCGACTGTAGTATAAAAATGCATTTAATTCGAGTGACACACGTCCGTAGATGTAAAAGTAACAAACCAATTTGAGGTCGGTGATTGGAATGGACAGATCCGTGTCGGTCCCCGGCGTCAAAATTGTGTCCAGAGACCGCGACAAGTTGTTGTTCCGGTTCGAGGAGACGTTTGACGTGGGCGCCGCGATCGTGCGTAGGCCATTACCATGTGATGGAAGCTTAAGCGCGTTCAAGTGCTCTTCACGGATAATATATAGAACCCGACGCACGACGTTGCCAATCGCGAGCTCATGTGCGTGCGCTTTTGTAAGCATGTGGCCGAGCTGACGAATCTTGTCGAGAATCTCGCCAGCCGTCGACCATTCTACAGTCGCTAGCTGCATAGTAAAGTCAGTATCGATTTAATACATACGAAAAACAGGATGCTTAAGCTCCACACCACTTTGCTTAATACACTGGTTGTCATCTTGGCCGTCTCATACGAGCCATGCAACTGTCTACGACAAATGAAATGGTATCATGCGATTCTGCACCACAATTCTAGCAGCACAAACCTGCGCTTCAAACTCAGTACGAGCTCATCCACAAGCTCGCGTACGACAGGCCACTCGTCGAGCCATTCCGTAAGCTCCTTTGTCGGGGTGGCCATATTAAAGTTTTGGTTGGGGATCCAAAATTCGAATGCGGAACCCTTAATAGTAGCCCGTCAGCGAATTGCTGTTTGGTTCAACCTTTCATAACGAATTCCGCACGCGTTGGTTTATGCCCTAAGACAAGAAGTACAACATGGTACTAGGACTATTGCTTCGCGACGAGGAAGAGCGGCATCTATCGTTCGACTTTGAGTCGATCTTGCCGGAAGATGGAGACGAGCGTATGGATTTAGGTGAACACCGCAGCGGTGCGATCGTAGGTGTGGGTGGCGCCACGTTTGGACAGCAGGCAGCCAAGAAAGATTTTAAGCGCGGCACGGTCGTGTGTCGTCACTGGTTGCGCGCGTTGTGCATGAAAGGCGACAATTGCGAATTTCTTCATCAGTACGACATGTCGAAGATGCCTGAATGCCGCTGGGGCATGGAGTGTCAAGTCCCCGAGTGTCCGTTTCGACACGTGCCGGATGAAGAGCGAGTCGAGTGCGCCTTTTACAAGCAAGGCTTTTGTTCCCATGGCTCGAGCTGCCGGTACCGCCATATCAAATTAGCTCGCGAAGAGTGTCCTGAGACAGCGGATTTTGCGTTGCAGGCTAAAGCCGCGGACGAAGAGAATGTCAAGCGACGAAAAGCGCAGCCCGTGAATGAGTTTTTCAAGATTGCAATCTGCAAACACTGGGAGAAAATGGGATCGTGTCCATTTGGTGACGAATGCCACTTTGCGCATGGGGACACTGAGTTACGACCGTTTCCCAAGGGTGAAAAAGAAGAGAACGATGCACGAGGACGGTACTCGGGACTCGCTGGTCCAGAAGGGGGAGCTCGAGGACAAGTAGGACCTGCGTCAAGTCAGTTATTGCCGGATGAGGGCAAGATGGCCAAGTATTATGTCGTGCACGCGGCGAGTTATATGAATCTGGCGCATTCTGTGCATTATAAGCGCTGGGCGGTACCGTCGACTGTGTTGCAGCAGTTCAAGATGGCTTTAGAAGGCTCTTATGACGTGTTTTTAGTATTTACGATTCGATCGAGCAAGCAGTATCAAGGTCTAGCTCGTGTTTTGACGGAGGCATGTAGCACGATAAATCCATCACTTGGCACGGATTTATCAATCAACAGCGTGCCGTATGAAGTAGACGGGAAGTGTGAATGGACAGGAGCGTTTCCGATCGAATGGCTTTATAGCTGTGAGTGTCCGTGGGAGCGGTTGGCACAGTGTGAGAACAAGCAACTGGCGGTAATGGAGTGGTAAGATCCGTGACGTATTAGTTATAATTCCATAAGGTTTAACAATGTGCTTGGATAGTGAAAATGGTCACGAAATGGACGCGGAAACGGGGCACGCAATGGTGCGACTGCTCTTAAATCAGCCTGAGATTGTGCTTGACTATCAATCCGTCGAGGATGAAGCAATGCTGTCGGGTGGTTCTGAAGCGCTGGCACTTCGACGAAGGGAAGCGGCAGAGGCTTCACATAACGCATCGAAAGGGCCAGAATTGAACAACCTTGGGCCTTCGATATGGAAAGCATCGAAGCCTGGATTCGTGTTTACATGCACGACTCAGACGATTGACGAATGTTTTGGTCGCATGCTATTTGGCTTGGCTATTGAATTTGAAGGGCTGGCTCAGCAACATGTGACTCCAGGCACTCCATTGTTTCTTTTGAATTTGTCAGACCACCATTTGCTAGGAATCTTTGAAGCGATTTCGCCAGCTATCGTGAATCTACTGCCTGGTGCGTTTTGCCGCGGACCGAGCATGTCGTCGCCATTTCCAGTCCAAACGCGCTTTGTGATTATGCTGAACGCCCCCGCGCTCCCGATTTCAGACCCACAGATCCAGCAAGTCATTGGTGATAATGGTATCAATGTCGGTCCACTTTCTGTGCAAGTCACGCAACAACTCGCAAATGTGTTTGCTGAGCGCAGCAATGTCGTGTTTCCACCAATGGGTCCAGACCACTTTCGAAATCAGCCCGAAGCGGGTCTTTCCAATACTCGCCATGGTCCAGAAGGATCGAAAGATCCCACTGAGCCGGCGTTTCTAGAAAGACTTGTCGTCGGCATTGAAAATGACAATGAATTTGGTGTCACACGCCGTTTGATTGGACCTGCGGGATCGAATATGAAGCGCATTAGTGTCGAAGCTGGTGGAAATGCCAAGATTCGTGTTCGTGGTCGTGGGTCTGGTGGGTCTAAGGAAAGTGGATTGGACGATACGGATGAGCCATTAATGGTCTTGGTCTCGGCCGAGAACGAGCACAGCTTTCGCATTGCATGCGCTTTAACAGGTGAATTACTCACGGCGATTCATCGCGACTATCAAATATTTCAGCAATGTGGACCACCCCCGCATTTCGTCCGCGGGAATGGCAATTTCCACCGCGGTCCTCCTCCTCGTCACCTATAACAACAACCTTCTCAAGAGCTCGACAAGTGCCGTGTGTCAAGTATCCAAAAGATGCATCTACGTTATGAAAAACAAAAATCCCCTTCCTCGCTCTACCCTCTTCTTCTCGCTAGCCACTACAGAACACGCTTCGATGGCATGACATTCGAAATCGATTGCGCGTACGACATGAGCCGCTTCACGGACGTGAGGTACTTGCGTTGTGACTCGTTGTTCATCACATGAGCTTGTTTATTCGAGTGAATCTTTTCCCGTCCCGATCGCTCGTGGATGCCGACCATGGTCACACCAATTGGCCACGCGGCGTTGCCAATCGCGAGTTTAATGTACGCGTCATTTGCCAACACGAATTCCCCTTGCCGACAAAAGGTGACAATATCCACGAGTTTCGGCAAAATATCAGGCGGCACTTGACGATGTTTGCACAATTTAAACAATGGCCGGATGTAATCTTTGCACTGTTTCATCGTCTTGACCGCCACTTTTCCCTGGGCTGTCCGTTTCACATAATCCGGTCGCGTTGCCAAGTCGTTTTCCCATTCTTGCAGCATGCGCTTGAAAAACCGGTAAACCATCTTATCGGCATCTTTCGCGTCGTCTTCGTGGCTCGTGTCCTCGGAAGTGTTTGTTGTGTGATTAGTACCATGATGTGTTGTTCGATCCGTTGTTGCCTCAAACTCTTCGGCGTCTTCGGCGGCGTCCTCGGCCGAGTCTTTCGCATCTCCATGCATTCCTAAATCCCCATTCACAAAGCGGTTTCGTATACCATGACCTGCTTCCAGCTCCTCGTCGTGCTTAATGACAACGTCCATTTCCACGCGCCGTAGTCGATTCATGCGATCCGATAAACTCTCGCCAAAGAGATGAATCGGTTCGCCTAGTTCACGCAATCGTCGACGTAGATCTGGCCACGATAAAACACTTTCACTCTCGTACAATTGTTGTTGCTCTGTCTCCTTCACGTCTTCTACTGCTTCGGCGGGTGTTCCACTTATATTTGACGCCTCGAGCTTGCGTTTCTTCGTCGACGTCTGTGCTTCCTGGTCTTGCGCTTCCAAGAGAGACTCGACGTCGGCGCGACGCAAATACTTTTCTTTCGTTTCTTGTTTCTTTTCTTTAACGATCGAAACTTCCCGCTTCTTCGCGGCCATCACCTTTAATAGCGCCTCCATGAAGAAATGCAAATGGATTTTCGTGAAATAGAGCAACTTACGTGTTTTTAATTTTGTGGACAATTGTAACGGGGTGGATCGTTACATGAAATTAACACTTCAAGGTTGTTAATTGATATATTATCGAAAAGGTAAATAATATTTGGAGAATATTACTTTCCATGGTAATATTCTAAAAGCTTACCCATTGGTAGATATAAACCATTATATCTACTTGCTCTGCGGTCCAGTTAGCGCTGGACGCGCACAAAGAGAATGACAGATAAGACTTTTGGTACATGTTTTGTATCAGATTATAATTAAGATTGTATTAAGTAGGCAGACAAGAAGAACTTAATTATATATGTAACGGGGTGCTTCGTTACATGAAATTAACACTTAAAGTTTGTTAATTAATATGTTATCTTATATTACTATATAAAGTAATATCCTCCAAATATTATAAAGGTAGAGAATATTTGGAGGATATGACTTTATATAGTAAGATTCAGAATTCTTATCCATAAATAGGTATAGGCCATTATATCTATTTATTCCGCAGACTAATCAGCTGCAGGAGTAATCAAAGAGAGTTACAGATAGATAGAGATAATAATTCATTTACATGTTTAGTATTAGGTTATAGTTTAGTCAGCATTTACAAAGATAGATTAAGAGACACTAAACTATATTAATACAGTTTTCATTTTACCCTCTTAAGTTAACTTGTCTTAAGAGAAGTCTTCCTCTGCACGTACTAGTGTACGTCACCTAACGTAAGGCACCACTCGCAACTGAAGCAGTGTGAAGTGGACTTGTACTGAAACAGTACAAGTCGTAGTGCCCCGTTACACCTGGTAGCACTTTGTAGTCCGTCCAAGGACCACATTTCCCACATTTAACATGGACATGTTAGATGGTAGTGGGAATACGCATCACGTTTCCCCTGAAAGCTACTCCTTTCTAAGTGATATAGAAAGGAGTGCGGTTGAACGAATGAGTTCGACCGTAGGAAACGATGCAATCCTGGCATTACTGTCCAACTTAGACAGAGATGCCCTCCATTCAACCGTCGCCAAGTTCATACAACATGAACTTGACGAGATGAAGGAAAAAGTAGCCTTGCTGAATCAGCAAGGCTCTCAACAGGCGGAACTGTTGAGATTACAACAGGTACAGACCCCTGTACCTGGGATGACGCAAACGCGTCGTCCCGAAATTTAAAAGATTGAGACATAAAGTATAGGGGAGTCGAAGAAGACTCCCTCTTGAGATGGTTTGTCGAATTAGACGATGCCATAAGGGCACGTCACATTATCGACGAGCAAATGCAAATCGCATTCGCTCAATCAAATCTGGCAGGTCGTGCCAAAACTTGGGCATTGGGCCTTAAGTTACGCGACCCATATGTTTTTGGGTCGCT
>NC_090621.1:3360274-3365002 GCF_004359215.1 Bremia lactucae | reverse complement strand
GAGGTTTTTAAAACCCGACTCAAACAGACGTTTGAGCCACCAAGGGCTGAGTTCAGAGCTCGTTCAGAGCTTCTGAAACTTAAGCAAGGCAAGCGTGATGTGCACGCATATGCCCAGCACATACGACTCTTAGCGAGTTGTATTACCAATAACCCAGTCCATGAACACACGTTGATTACGGTGTTCATGCAAGGTCTTACGGATGGTCCCGTAAAGACCCACCTGTTCCGCTTGGAACTGGATACGCTTGAAGAAGCAATATCCGTTGCGGAACAGGAGGACTTTAGCTTGAGACAGGCTCAAGCAAGTTCGTCATCATATCGTCCACCAAGACGACACGAATTGGGAGGTCCAGAACCCATCGACCTTTCCTACGTCGAAAGCGAGGGACCTCGCTTTTCGAGCAATAAGCGATCGCAGAAATGCCATCGCTGCCAAAGACTAGGATACTACGCTCATGAGTGTAGTGCCCCACGCCCAGCACCAAAAGGTACTGAACGTAATTTTGGACCGTATGCCGAAAAGGGTAACGGTCGCGGATCCGACGTTGTTGCGAAATCGCAACAGCGAGGCGGGCCGCCAAAAAATGGACGGGGTCAGTAGGGGCGCAACGCCCTACTGATCCAGCAACCTCAAGAGAATTTGCAAATCTCTTGACCAAAGTTGCTCCAGACACACAATCATTATGTGTCTCTACACCTGGTGAAGAGGTAACCCTTATCACCTTGAAGTTGAAAGTGACAAATGATTTGTCACTCAGAGCCCTAGTGGATTGCGGAGCGTCGAATAACTTTATTCGTCTCCAGTCACTAGAGGGTCGTAGGCTCAAATATGTTGAGCGGTCTCAACTGATTGGTTACGCATCTGTTGATTGTTGCAGGGGCGTAACTAAGCCCTGTGGTATTACTAGCCATTCCCGGAGCATCTTACTGGAATGCTGTGTACGGGATGTCCCGTTCACGCATAAGGATCTGAAAAAATCATCCATCAGATCGATAGACGAATAGATGGCACTCTTAGACACACCATCTATGATAACGTCTTTTCTTGGCATCGGCGTTTGAGCTGTTATTGTCGCAGCATTCAGTTTATTGAATGCGTGCACTATCCGCTACCCTCCTGAGGCCTTTCGCACCTAGACGGTCGGAGAGCTATGTGGAGAGGTTGACTTTCTCACATGGCCCGCTTCTAATCGATCGATTAAGAATTTATTGATCGCAAGTACTTGTTCACGAGGCAATGGTCACTCCTTCATGACACAGTACTACGAGCCCGGTATGAGCTCGATCTCATGTCTAGTGTATTTATCCTGAGGCAACTCGCATGGAACTGCTTCAGGGAATACATCCCTGAATTCAATCAGATTCTTGTATATTCGGTTTGTCTTAAGTGACTTCCAGGATTGAGTAATATCTCTCTCAATTCGAATCTTCACTTCGAGGACACTTTCGTCCATCGATGAGCTGTTGAGAACCCGTTCGTTCTCTACCAAAATAACCGCTGACCGAATATCGGTTACGTATTCGTCCTCTGTGACGAGTACGCAGATATACTAGATTATATTACTATGCAGATCTATCAAGAATCGCTTGGGCTGTAGGGTTGGTAATTGAGTTATCTCCGAAGTTAATTTCGGAGGCGCATACAGATCAAGAGTATAAGGGCCTGCTCTTGGTCCGTCATTAACCAAGTCATTAAATGTCTCTCTTTCTTTCTGGAATTTATCCAGAGGCTGCCGAGGGATCTATCCCTCGGGAAGCTGATGTTTAGTCACTTCAGCATTAACTATTTGAGAAGATTTCTCCTCCAAAACGTGAGTCTTCTTCCCTCAACGTATCACGACTATGATTGCGCTATCACAGTCGGGTCCTCTACGGTCGACTCTCTTCTCGACCTAAGATCATCGTGTTGCCCTTTTTGGTCAACCGATATATTTCTTGAATCTCGCTTAATAGGCGTACATTCGTGTCTCAATCAACTCGACTTATCCGAGTGGTGGACCTTTGGCGTGGCCTGTGCATTCGCTCAGCCGCCGGCACCTGATTCCACAGCGCGATTAGTAATTACACTATGATCTTGTGCAGTTGTAACAACGACTGTGCCACAAGTGAGGCCATCGCACTCACTTGTAGTACATCCACGCTTGTGGACGCTCCAAGACATTCATCAGATGACCATCTGATGAACAAGTGGCAGGAATCTTTACGGATCGATGCTGCCAGTTGATTCTTGGCTTATATTTTCTGAGCCAAGGTAGACCTAGGATGACATCAAATTTGTCATCCAAATCCAGTACGATGGAATCATCATCATACTGTGAATCTTATAACGTGTAGATTTAATCTCACAACGCGTTTCATCACTGTTATCGGTGCGCCTGTCGCTATACGTACCATCATCCTTGTTGGAGGGATGTCGCGCTCAACATATTTGAGCCTACGACCCTCGAGCGACTGGCGACGAATAAAGTTATTCGACGCCCCAAAGTCCACTAGGGCTCTAAGTGACAAATTCTTTGACTGTTCCCTTTTTTGGCATTCGGTCCATAATTGCGTCCAGTACCTCTCGGTACTGGGCGTGGGGCAGTACACTCATGAGTATAGCTCCTAACTTTTGGCAGCGATTGCATTTCTGCAATCGCTTATTGTTCGAAAAGCGAGGTTTCTCGCTTACGACATAAGAGAGGTCCATAAGTTCTGGACCTCCAAGATCATTTCGTCTTAGTGGACGATACGATGACGAACTAGCTTGAGCCTGTCTTAAGGTAAAGTTCTC
Source organism: Bremia lactucae (assembly GCF_004359215.1). Lineage (NCBI taxonomy): Eukaryota > Oomycota > Peronosporomycetes > Peronosporales > Peronosporaceae > Bremia > Bremia lactucae. The sequence continues at coordinate 3,362,227 of NC_090621.1, read as the reverse complement.
CTGTTCCGCAACGAATATTGCTTCTTCAAGCGTATCCAGTTCCAAGCGGAACAGATGGGTCTTTATGAGACCATCCATAAGACCTTGCATGAACACCGTAATCAATGTGTGTTCATGGACTGGTTTGTTTGATGTACAACTCGCTAAGAATTTATATGCTAGGCATAAGTGTGAACATCTTGCTTGCCTTGCTTAAGTTTAAGAAGCTCTGATCGAGCTCTGAACGCAGCCAAGGCGGTTTAAACGTCTGTTAATGCTGGACTTTAAATGCCTCTTGCAACTCAAACACGTATGGGTCGCGCAACTTAAGGCCTAGTGCCCATGTTTTGGCACGACCTGCCAAATTTGTCTGAGCAAATGCGACTTGCATTTGCTCGTCGACGATGTGACGAGCCCATATGGCATAGTCCATCTCGACAACCATCTTAAGAGAGAGTCTTCGTTGGCTCCCTTATACTTATAAATGTCATTTTTTAAGGTTTCCGGACGACGCGTGTGCGTCATTCCAGGTACAGGCGTCTGTTCGTGTTGTAACATCAACAGTTCTGCCTGTTGAGAGCCTTGCTGATTAAGCAAGGCTACCTTCTTATTCGCCTAGTCAAGTTAATGTTGTATGAACTTGGCGATGGCTGATTCGAGGGCATCTCTGTCCAAACCGAACAGCATGGCCAAGATGGCATCGTTCCTTACGGTCGAACTCATTCGTTCAACTGCACTCCTTTCTATGTCACATAGAAAGGAGTAGCTATACGCGAAACGTAATGCGTATTTCTATTATCATCTAACATGTCCATGTTAGATGATGGAATTGTGGTCCTAGGACGGACTACTAAGTGCTACCAGGTGTAACGGGGCACTGCCGACTTGTACTGCTTCAGTACAAGTCCACTTCGCACTTCCTCAGTGTGAGTGGTTTCTCACGTCACTTCACGTACACTAGTACGTGCAGAGGAAGACTCCTCTTTTAAACACTTGCTTTAAAGAGTAGTGATGAAATTGTATCAACATAAGTAAGTTATTCTTGTCTATCTACTTAATGCTAACTTAAATATAATTTTATACAGAACATGTAATGAAGTCTTATCCATCTCTCTCTTAGCGCGCGTCCAGCGCTGACTGACGGCGGAGAAAGTAGATATAATGGTCTATATCTACCAATGGATAACCTATTAGAATTTGTAGGCGGGCACGTCGTAATGCGGCCACGCTCTACTTAAGCACACACCCTAGCACAGCGAGGAAGCGGTTTGCATCTGCTTCTCTTGCGTGCAGTGAGGAAGTTGTGGTGGGCGCGCAAGCGACCTCACCCAACATACTAAGAACTCTGGTGAAGTGACGTCACGAGAGCGGTAATCCGTCTCCTCGTGCGCACTTCCCAAGTAGATAGTAATTTTCAGACTGATTTATATTTAATAGATTAAATACAAATACCTATTTTTACCAATTAAAATGTTATCTCTATAGATATCATTTAATATGTATTACGAGCGTATCTTTATAGATACCTCGCGTAACTGATGACGCTAGCCGTCATCATGGATGACGCTGGGCGTCATCCCTCCTAATGTGAATGCACCCATGTGCATCACATCCACAAGGGTTGGTCACAAATGTGCACCACACCCGAGTGTTGGGTCTAATTACTATTATTTAGTAATTGACCATCCCCTTAAGTACCAAATGTACTTAATGGGGACTGTGTAACATTAGGGCAACTCTAGCCCGTTACACCATCCCCCTCTTTAAGAACGAATTTACATTTTTAAATTCGACAGAGTAGAGAGAGGAACTGCGAGCAGCTTTACGCGCCGCTAGTTCACTCGATCACTCTCGCGCACGTGTTTCTATACACGGCGCCCAAGATGCCACCTAAAAGGGGCCACGTTGGTGGGTCGTCTGCGAAGACGCCCACACAACCTCGCACTAAGCGCACGCGCCGCGTTAATTCGCCGG